>NW_026652452.1:0-841 GCF_009828535.3 Hylobates moloch
TATGGACCCAGAGCCTGCTTTGCCTGAACATGAAATAAACTTTTGTGGTGTTTAGCCTATTAAATATATGTGTGTGTGAGTATCTATCTATCTATCTATCTATCTATCTATCTATCTATCTATCATCTATCTATTTTTTTGAGACAGAGTCTTGCTAAGTTGCCCACGCTGGTCTCAAACTTCTGGCCTCAAGTGATCTTCCTGTCTCACTTCCCCAAGTAACTGGGACTATAGGCATCAACCACCATGTTGCCAGGTGTACATAATTGTATTGTTTTCATTTGTTCATTTACAGAAGCATAGCCTGTCCTAAGCAGTACAACATATCGATGAATATTTCTAGAAGATAATCCAGACTGGGGAATCGGGCACACCCCTGGCATCTTTCATCCCACCACACTTTTATGCTTCTGTTCTCTTCCAACAAGCTGTTGCTTTAGCTGCTGGAGAAACCACAGAAACACATACTGCCAACTGCATCAGCATCATCAGCTCTTATGACCACTGGGACAGGACCAATGATGCTATTTTTTTTTTTTTTTTTTGGAAACAGAGTCTCGGCCGGGCGCGGTGGCTCACGCTTGTAATCCCAGCACTTTGGGAGGCCGAGGCGGGCGGATCACGAGGTCAGGAGATCGAGACCACAGTGAAACCCCGTCTCTACTAAAAATACAAAAAAATTAGCCGGGCGTGGTGGCGGGCGCCTGTAGTCCCAGCTACTCGGAGAGGCTGAGGCAGGAGAATGGCGTGAACCCGGGAGGTGGAGCTTGCAGTGAGCCGAGATTGCGCCACTGCACTCCAGCCTGGGCGACAGAGCGAGACTCCGTCTCAAAAAAAAAAA
>NW_026652452.1:941-55634 GCF_009828535.3 Hylobates moloch
TTTTTTTTTTTTTTTTGAGACAGAGTTTCACTCTTGTTGCCCAAGCTGGAGTGCAATGGCAAGATCTCAGCTCACTACAACCTCTGCCTCCTGGGTTCAAGCGATTCTCCTGCCTCAGCCTCCCGAGTAGCTGTGATTACTGGCATGCGCCACCACGCCTGGCTATTTTTGCATTTTTAGTAGAGACGGGGTTTCTCCATGTTGGTCAGGCTGCTCTCGAACTCTCGACCTCAGGTGATCCGCCCACCTCGGCCTCCCAGAGTGCTGGGATTACAGGCGTGAACAACTGTGCCCAGCCGCCCGACTAGTTTTTAAAATATTTTTAGTAGAGACAGGGTTGCACTATGTTGGTCAGCCTGGTTTCAAACTCCTGAACTCAAGTGATCTGCCCGCCTTGGCCTCCCAAGTGCTAGGATTACAGGCGTGAGGCACAGCTCCTGGTTGATGCTATTTTTTATTTTTATTTTTATTTTTTTAGATGGAATCTTGCTCTGTTGTCCAGGCTGGAGTGCAGTGGTACAATTTTGGCTCACTGCAATCTCTGCCTCCTGGGTTCAAGCAATTCTCCTGTCTCTGCCTCCCAAGTAGCTGGGATTACAGGAGCCCACCACTACGCGTGGCTAATTTTTGTATTTTTAGTAGAGATGGAGTTTCACCATGTTGGTCAGTGTGGCCTTGAACTCCTGGCCTCAGGTGATCTGCCCACCTTGGCCTCCTAAAGTGCTGGGATTACAGGCGTGAGCCACCGTGCCTGGCCGATGGTGTTATTTTTTTTTTGAGACGGAGTTCCAGCCTTGTTGCTCAGGCTGGAGTGCAGTGGCGCAATCTCAGCTCACCGCAACCTCCGCCTCCCGGGTTCAAGTGATTCTCCTGCCTCAGCCTCCCGAGTAGCTGTGATTATAGGCATGCGCCACCACTCCCGGCTAATTTTGTGTTTTTAGTAGAGACGGGTTTCTCCATGTTGGTCAGGCTGGTCTTGAACTCCTGACCTCAGGTGATCCACCCGTCTTGGCCTCCCAAAGTTCTGGGATTACAGGCGTGAGCCACCGCACCCGGCCGATGGTATTTTTTTCTAAGCAGGAAAGAAAATGTCCTTGTGAAGTTGTTCTGACCTGCCAGGCCACTATTAATGTGCCCTCATTTGGGCAGAGCGGGAGAACACTGCATGTGTCTGCTTTCATACTTCTGCATGTTCCCATTTGTTACTTGAGATGGGCAGCCTCTAAGAGAGCTCCCAAAGACCCAACGCCTCTTGGAATTCATTCCGTTGTGTAACACCCAGCCCTCAAGTGTGCATTGGATTGACTGACTTATCTCAAATGAATCGGATACAGCAGAAGTGATGGATGTCACCCCTGAGAGTGGATTATGAGCAATGGTAGTTTCCGTCTCTCGGACACTCTCTTCTGCACTCTCCCTCTGCCCTAAAGAGCCAGCTGCCAGGTTGTGAGCTGCCCTTGGGAGGGCTAATTAACACGGCTATTACCCAACCTGTTTCCTTGTCACCCCAAGGGGAATTCAAATGGAATTGAATCCCTCCTTCACTTCCCCCTGGCCCTTCCACACATCCCCAGGCAAATGGTTTGATCTGTTTTTTTTCTGTGACTATAGACTGATTAGTTTGCATTTTCTATAATTTTATGTGAAGGGAATGAATTATAATGCATGTATTCTTTTGTGTCTGGCTTTTTTCACCAGCATAATTATTTTCAGTTTCATCTCTCTCTCTCTGTCTCTCTCTCTCTCTCTCTATATATATATATATTTTTTTAGATGGAGTCTCTCTCCATGCGCCCTATGGCCCAAGCTGCAGTGCAGTGACACAATCCCGGCTCTCTGTAACTTCTGCCTCTCGGGTTCAAGCGATTCTCCTGCCTCAGCCTCCTGAGTAGCTGGAATTACAGGTGCCCACCACCACACCTGGCTAATTTTTGTATTTTTAGTAGAGATGGTATTTCAGCATGTTAGCCAGGCTGGACTCTAACTCCTGACCTCAGGTGATCCACCCGCCTTGGCCTCCCAAAGTGCTGGGATTACAGGTGTGAGCCACCGCACCCGGCCTCATCTATGTTGTATTGTGTACTCATAGTTTACTCCTTTTGATGGCTGAGGAGTAAGTTGTTGACTGTGTGAATGAATCATAGCCTGTTTATCTGTTCATCTGGACATTCGGGTCGTTTCCACTTTTTGGTGATTATGCATAGGGCTGATATGAACGTTCAGGTGCAAATACGACATAGGCATTCTTTGGTAAATATCCAGGAATGGAATGGCTGAACCATACGGTAAGTATATGTTGAATTTTTAACTAACTCTTGAATAATTTTTTTTCTTTTTCTTATTTTGAGATAGTGTCACTCTGTTGCTCAGGCTGGAGTGTAGCGGCACGATCTCGACTCACTACAACCTCTGCCTACTGGGTTCAAGCAATTCTCCTGCCTCGGCCTCCGGAGTAGCTGGGACTACAGGTGCCCACCACCACAACTGGCTAATTTTTTTGTATTTTTAGTAGAGATGGCGTTTCACCATATTGGCCAGGCTAGTCTTGAACTCCTGACCTCAGGTGATCTGCCTGCCTCTGCCTCTCAAAGTGCTAGGATTACAGGCGTGAGCCACCGTGCCCGGCCAACTCAAATTATTTTTGAAAATGATTGTACCATTTTACATTCTCACCTGCACACTATAAGATGGCGAGCAATGCTGGCAGCCACCCACTGGATGCCAGAAATCACATCACTGTGACAACCCAACACCCACTCTCTGTTTACAGTGTCAGCTTGAATGGGACAGTGATGCCACAATGGAGAACCACTAGACCAGTGTTCCTTTTGTTTCTGCAATAGGCAAGGACAAACCCCATTTAGGAACCATGGGAGATGTAGGGAAGGAAAGATCTTTCCTCACCCATTGCTAGGTCCATGGCTGAGTCCCCACAATGAAAGACAGATTAACACATGCATTTAATATAAGTTTAATGTGGCATGAGAACCTTCAGAAATGAAGATCCAGAAACAGGAAAACCTGTGTGTGTGTGTGTGTGTGTGTGTGTGTGTGTGTGGTGTGTGTGTGTGTGGTGTGTGTGTGTGTGTGTGTGTGGTGTGTGTGTGTGTGGTGTGTGTGTGTGTGTGTGTGTGTGTGTGTGTGTTTTAAGACAGTCTTGTTTTGTCCCCCAGGCTGGAGTGCAATGGTGCAATCTCAGCTGACTGTAACCTCCGTCTCCCAGGCTCAAGCAATCCTCTCACCTCAGCCTCCCAAGTAGCTGGGACCACAGGTGTGCGCCATCACACCTGGATAATTTTTGTACTTTTTTTTTTTTCCCCCGAGATAGAATCTTACTCTGTTGCCCAGGCTGGAGTACAATGTCGTGATCTCGGTTCACTGCAACCTCCATCTCCTGGGTTCAAGCAATTCTCCTGCCTGAGCCTCCCTAGTAGCTAGGATTACATGTGCATGCCACCATGCCTGGCTAATTTTTGTATTTTTAGTAGAGACAGGATTTTGCCATGTTGTCCACGGTAGTCTTGAAGTCCTGACCTCAAGTGATCTGCCCGCCTCAGCCTCCCAAAGTGCCAGGATTACAGGCATGAGCTACCATGCCTGGCCAATTTTTGTACTATTTGTAGAGACGAAGTTTCACTACGTTGGCCAGGCTGGTCTTGAGCTCTTGACTCAAGAGATCTACCCAGCTTGCCTTCCCAAAGTGCTAGGATCATAGCCATTAGCCACCGCACCTGGTCAGAAACCTGTCTATTTTATGCTTAGGTTTGATGAAGAGTGGACAGTCAAGGAGAAGGATAACTGGACACCGGGGCTATGACCTAATGGGAATAAACTGGCTGGAAGTTGGCAAGGCGTTTTTGTTCATGTTGTTCCCCGTGTCTTCAGAGACAAGGATGTTTCTTTCCTCCAGGTACAGGGTGCGTACCTCTGACAGGTCTTACGATCTGTTCTAAAGGAAGATCAGAGAATCCTTTTTGTGTTTTATGGCTTTTTTGCTTGAAGGGAGAAGGCAAAAGGAAGATGAGAGGGACCTTCCTGCTTCTGCTGTTTTTTTCAAATGCCAAGGTACCATATTTTGGGGTAGCATGTCTTAAGCCCCGACAAGGAAAACAGTTCATATTCTCAGCTGAATTCATGGTAGCACATTTCACAAGATGGCAACAAGCATGAGATGTAGCTGTGAGCAGTACATTTTGGGTTGGCTTTGTAGTCTGTGGTTTTCAGTTTCTGAAAAGACCCAAATGTTCTTTATTTAAAGAACCAAGGTTTACATGCCATGGTGAATCACAACGTGGTGGTTAGAGCCCAGTCAGACGGTCCATTTGCTTTCTATTCTTAACTTTCTCGCTGGCCCCGGAGCCTCTTAGAGCCTCCCTGGATAAAAATAAGTGGTGTTTGGTAATCCTGAGCTGAAAGGTGGTACTTAAGTCAAAAGCACACCTGAACACAGCTAATTTGCACTAATCACCTAGATCTGCCATGAGTCAGCCAGAGGGGAAAAAGTCATTATGATGCAACCACAACCAGATATTGCAGGACCTAACCAACCTCAAATATGATTTTCATTTCTGAAACCGACTTCTAAGCCCCCTCATATAGTGGTTATCAAATGGGAGCCTGCATCAGAATCCCCTGGAGGGTGTGTTACAAGATTGCCGGGTCCCAACCCTGGAGAATCTGATTCCAGGTAGCTGGAGAAGTCCTGAGTATTTTCTTGTTTTTTCTTTTTCCTTTTCTTTTTTTTTTTGAGACGGAGTCTTGGTCTGTCACCCAGGCGGGAGTGCAGTGGCACGATCTTGGCCCACTGCAACCTCCACCCTCGGGTTTCAAGTGATTCTCCTGCCTCAGGCTCCGGAGTAGCTGGGATTACAGGCATCTGCCACTATACCCTGCTAAATTTTGTATTTTTAGTAGAGACAGGGTTTCACCATATTGGCGAGCCTGGTCTTGAACCCCTGACCTCAGATGATCCGCATGCCTTGGCTCCCCAAAGTGCTGGGATTACAGCAATGAGCCACCGTATCTGGCCCTGAGTATTTTTATTTCTTTTTTTTTTTCTTTTTTTTTTGAGACGGAGTCTTTCTCTGTCCCCCAGGCTGGAGTGCAGTGGCGCGATCTCGGCTCACCGCAACCTCCACCTCCTGGGTTCACGCCATTCTCCTGCCTCAGCCTCCCGAGTAGCTGGGAATACAGGCGCCCGCCAACACGCCCGGCTAATTTTTTGTGTTTTTAGTAGAGACGGGGTTTCACCGTGTTAGCCACGATGGTCTCGATCTCCTGACCTCGTGATCCGCCCGCCTCAGCCTCCCAAAGTGCTGGGATTACAGGCTTGAGCCACCGCGCCCGGCGAGTATTTTTATTTCTAACAAGATCTCAGATGGTGCTGAAGCTGCTGGTCCTGGGGCCACACTCTGAGACCCTCATTTCCCATACAAAACAAGGTTTCCTATCAGAAGCTTATTTTTGCCAGCTTATTTTATTTTTTATTTTTTCGAGACAGAGTCTCGCTCTTGTCACCCAGGCTGGAGTGCAGTGGTGAGACCTCGGCTTGCTGCAGCCTCTGCCTCCCGGGTTCCAGCGATTCTTCTGCCTCAGCCTCCTGGGTAGCTGGGATTACAGGCAAGTGCCACCACGCCCTAATTTTTGTAATTTTTGTAGAGATGGGGATTACAGGCGTGAGCCACTGTGCCCGGCCCAGTTTATTTATTTATTTTTTTAAAGAGATGTGGTCTCACTCTATTGCCCAGGCTGGAGTGCATTGTCGCCATCATAGCTCACTGCAGCTAGAACTCCTGGACTCAAGAGACCCTCCTGCCTCAGCCTGCCAAGTAACTGGGCCTACAGGTGTGAGACACCACACCTGGCTAATTTTTAAATTTTTTGCAGAGATGGGGGGTCTCACTGTGTCACTCAGACTGGTCTTGAACTCCTGGTCTCAAGCAATCCCCCTGACTCAGCCTCCCAAAGTGCTGGGATTACAGGCAGGAGTCACCATGCCTGGCCTATTTTTGCCAGTTTAAAGTGGTAAATGAGGCCGGGCATGGTGGCTCACGCCTGTAATCCCAACACTTTAGGTGGCCAAGGTGGGCGGATCATGAGGTCAGAAGTTTGAGACCAGCCTGGCCAACATAGTGAAACCCCGTCTCTACTAAAAATACAAAAATTAACCAGGTGTGGGGGCACGCACCTGTAGTCCCAGCTATTCAGAGGGCTGAGGCAGGAGAATTGCTTGAACCGGGGAGGAAGAGGTTGCAGTGAGCCGAGACCACGCCATTGCACTCCAACCTTGGTGACAGAGTGAGACTCCATCTCAAAAATAATAATAATTATTATAAGTAATAAAGTGATCAATGGGCTGGTTGCCATGGCTCATGTCTGTAATCCTAGCACTTTTGGAGGCCAAGGCAGGCGAAGCACTTGAGCCCAGGAGTTTAAGACCAGCCTGGGTGACATAGTGAGACCCCATCTCTACAAAAAAATGCTAAAATTGGCTGGGCGTGGTGGTGGGCGCCCATAGTCCCAGCTACGCAGAAGGCTGAAGCTGGAGGATCGCTTGAGCCTGGGAAGCGAAGGTTGCAGTGAGCCGAGAAGGCACCAGTGCACTCCAGCATGGACAACAGAATGAGACCCTGTCTCAAAACAAAAACAAAAAACGAACAACAGCAATAAAAAAAGTGGTAAATGTCCAATTATAGCAGTGATCTTCAACTGGGGTGATTTTGTCGCCCCAGAAGACATTTTTGGTTGTCATTACCGGAAGAAGCTGGGTGGGGTGAGTATTACCAGCATCTAGTGGGTAGAAGCCAGGGATGCTGCTAAACAGCTTACAGTGCTTAGCCCAGTCCCCAACAACAAATAATTATTTTGGTCCAAAATATCAACAGTGCTGAGGTTGAGCAGTTCTGAACTCCAGGGGGCTGCTTAAATAAAGTAGAACATTCTTTTTTTTTTTTTTTTTTTTTTTTTTTTTGAGACGGAGTCTCGCTCTGTCACCCAGGCTGGAGTGCAGTGGCGCGATCTCGGCTCACTGCAAGCTCCGCCTCCTGGGTTCACGCCATTCTCCTGCCTCAGCCTCTCCGAGTAGCTGGGACTACAGGCGCCCGCCACCACGCCCGGCTAATTTTTTGTATTTTTAGTAGAGACGGGGTTTCACCGTGGTCTCGATCTCCTGACCTCGTGATCCGCCCGCCTCGGCCTCCCAAAGTGCTGGGATTACAAGCGTGAGCCACCGCGCCCGGCAAAGTAGAACATTCTTACAAGGAATAAATATTATGCAGTCATTGAGAAGAATGTGCCTTAAAACTTTGTAACATTTCTATTTGTTTATCTATTTGTTTGTTTATTTATAGAGATGGGATCTTGCTATGTTGCTCAGGCTGGTCTTGAACTCCTAGGCTGAAGCGATCCTCTCACCTTGGCCCCCTGGAGTGTTGGGATTACAGAAACAAGCCTCTGCATCCAGCTGAGACCTTTTTAGAACTTAGGGAAATGTTTATGACATGATGTGGGAGATAAAAGGGCAAGAGGAGTCTATTCAACATATCACCTGTTTTAATTTTCTCCCTACTTTATATCGCTACTTACAACGATCTTGTTTGTTTCCAAGTTTTCTTATGTATCGTCTGTCTTCCTTTACTAGGATGAAGCTCCTGGTATACTGTAGGGGAAAATGAAATAGTTGGAGAAGTGAAATAGGGGAGAGGGGAATGACAGGGTAAACCTGATGATAATAAAATCAGTGGTGTGCTGGTAAATGTTTAACAACTGACTCTGTGCAAAGAAAATCCCTGATTTATAGAGTAGCATTTGCCAATTTCTGTGGTGTAAATACTCCCACCATGGCTGATTTCAAGCTACCTTGTGATGTCACTGAAGGAGGAGCAGAATAGAGACATGCACAGCTGCCTATCCAAGCCCATGGGAGCTGGCGCTAGCACAGCACTGGAAATACTTCTGTTAATATAAAAGACTGAAAGGTGGCCAGGGGCAGTGGCTCATGCCTGTAATCCCAGCATGTTGGGAGGCCAAGGCAGGCAGATCACCTGAGGAGGAGTTCGAGACCAGCCTGGCCAACGTGGTGAAACCCTGTGTCTAACAAAATACAAAAATTAGCTGGGTGTCGTGGTGCACACCTGTAATCCCAGCTACACGGGAGGCTGAGGCAGGAGAATCACTTGAACCCGGGAGGTGGAGGTTGCAGTGAGCTGAGATCACGCCACTGCACTCCAGCCTGGGTGACAGAGCAAGACTTCGTCTCAAAAAATAAAATAATAAAAGACTGGAAGGAAAACTGCTAAAATTCGAATGGAGAGCAGCGGGATTAGATATGTATTAGAAACCACTGCCAGGTGTGGTGGCCCACGACTGTAAACCCAGCACTTTGGGAGCCCAAGGTGGGCAGATGGCTTGAGTGTAGGAGTTCGAGAACAACCTGGCAACATAGCAAGACCTCACCTTTACAGAAAATAAGAAATGAACCAGGCATTGTTGTACATTCCTGTGGTCCCAGCTACTCAGCAGGTTGTGGTGGGAAGATCACTCGAGCACGGGAGGTTCAGGCTGCAGTGAGCTGAGATCATGCCACTGCACACCAGCCTGGGTGAGACCCTGTCTTAAAAAAGAAAGAAACAAAAAAAAAAAAAAAGGAAAAAAAGGAAACCATTGAGTTGGGCAAGGTGACTCATGCCTGTAATCCCGGCACTTTGGGAGGCCAAGACAGGAGGATGGCTTGAGGCCAGAAGTTTGAGTCCAGCCTGGGTGACATAGGGAGACCCCATATCTACAGAAAATTAAAACAAAAAATTAGCTGGGTATGGTGGCCCAAGTCTCTCGTCCTAAGACTCTGGAGGCTACAGCAGGAGGATTGCTTGACCCCAAGGGTTCAAGGCTGCAGTGAGCTATGATTGCTCCACTGCAGTACAGCCTGGGTGACACAGTGAGACCCTGTCTCAAAAATAAACAAATAAATTTAATTAATTAATTAATGCATACTCCCAGACCTCCAGAACCAAAGTCTGTATTTGAATACGAGAGCCTGTGTTACTGCTATTTTTGTAAACAGGTTGTGGTCAGAGAGTGTAGCTCTATCGTATAGATGTCTTGGCTCGTCAAGAAGCTGATCCTCATGTGATACCTGGGTTGACCCATGAATCTGAGTCTTTGTTTTCAGAGCCGTACGACTTTTAGAACACAGTTTCAGGAAAACTGGGGAACTGTTTAGTCATCAGGAGCAAGAGACCTGAGACACAGTCTATAGGTGGCACCTTCCTCCATGACACTGTCATCGTGCTGAATGAAGCACATCTCCAGCCCAGGGTCTGCCTCCAATCCAGGCTCAGAGAACCACCCACAGAGTGGCCGCAAGTCGGGCAAGGCCACAGGCAGTCTTTCTGAAAATGCATTTAATTGCCTGTGATTCAGCCCTCAGATAGCAGAATCAGGATGAGTGATCACATTCTTACGCTGAGTACCATCTGATAACAGGCAGCAACTTGCAGCTACTGTTCTAGGCTAAGGACCAGCTTCAGAAGGGACACAAGGATGTAATGGAGAAAAGGTGCATAAACACAGTGGGTAAAAGCAAGACGAAAGCAAAAATGAGGAACAACCGCAGATCTCAAACTACGAAACATCACGTGTATTGAGAAATCTGCAAATTACCAAGAGCTTGTCGATAAATAGAGTTAAACTCTGTAAAATACTTAAAGAGACTTATCTGAGCCAAATATGAGTGACCATGACCCATGACAGCCCTCAGGAGGTCATGAGAACATGTGCCCAAGGTGGTTGGGCTGCAGCTTGGTTTTACGTATTTTAGGGAGGAATGAGACATAAATCAAATACATTTAAGGAATACACTGAGTTGTTCCAGAAAGGTGGGACAATTTGAAGTTGGGGCGGGGGGGCGGTGCTTTCAGGCTATAGGTAAATTTAAACATTTTCTGGTTGACAACTGGTTGAGTTTTTGTCTAAGGACCTGGTATCAATAGAAAGGAAACGTTCAGCTTAAGATAAAACATTGTGGGCTGGGCACAGTGGCTCACGCCTGTAATCCCAACACTTTGGGAGGCCGAGGCAGGTGGATAACCTGAGGTCAGGAGTTTGAGACCAGTCTGGCCAACATGGTGAAACCCCATCTCTACTAAAAATACAAAAATTAGCCAGGCATGGTTGTGTGCGCCTGTACTCCCAGCTACTTGGAAGTCTGAGGAGGGAGCATTGCTTGAACCTGGGAGGCGGAGGTTGCAGTGAGCCGAGATCGAGCCATTGCACTCCAGCCTGGGCAACAAAGTAAGACTCCACCTCAAAGGAAAAAATAAAATAAAATAAAAACAGATCATGGAGACCAAGGTTCTTTTCAAGTCTCATAGCAGCTGCCCTTAGAAACAATAGATAACACGTTTCCTTTTCAGAAACTTTAAAAGGTACTAGACTCTCACTTACTCTATTCAGAATTAGAGGGGCCTGGAAGGAAAAGGTCTAGCTATGTTAATAGGGATTCTTTACAGATGTGAATGTTCCCCCCGACAAAGGACGGGTTGCAGGGCCATTTCAAAATGTGACAAAAAAACATGCTTTGGGGGTAAAATATTTTGATTTTCTTCCTTGTCTCCTCATGTTATGCCAGAGTCAGGTTGAAAAGTAAGTCAAGACATATATAGGATTAAATAAAACCCATCTGATGAGAATTTACCGTTTGTAGGGCATGACTCTGCAGACCCCTTAGATAGGAATTTGGGCAAGATAAAAAAAAATCAGAATTTAGTTCTCAAGCTTTACATATTATAAGGATGAATAAATTGTGTTTAGTTCGTACAGAGACATGACCACAGTTGCTTATATAAACTAGAGGTTTATTTTTCTCTACTTAAAAAAGTCCAGCAATAGGTAGTCCAGGGATGTTGACAAATTCATCATGCACTTCCTCCGTTCTTCTCCACCATTCTTAGGACGTGGCTTCCTTTCTTAAGGTTACTTCATGGTCAAAGATGGCTGCTGCAGCCCTCAATGTTTTGCTTGTGTTCCCGGCAGCGGGAAGAAGGAAGTAGCAAGAGCCAGAGGCAAGCTAAGTCATTTTCCTTTAAATAGCTTTCCTGGAAGCCCCACCCAATGACTTCCTCTTATCATTTCATCATCCTCCCTTAGCTGCAAGGGAGGCTGGGAAGTGTAGTCCTTAAGATGAGCACATTGCTCACTTGAATAAAATTCAGACTCTGCTAGCAAAGAATAATGGGGGAATGGATATTAGGAAGGGAGCTAGTGGACTCTATTATGTATATATTATCTCATTACATGCTCACTTTTGAGACACTCTTAGGAAAATCTAGTATTTCCTCCATTAGGAAAATCTACTATTCTTCATTAGGTTAAAAATTTAAATTAAAAAACTAAGTTAAAAGAAACATTTTTAACATTTTTTTATAGAGGCAGGGGTCTCACCATGTTGCCCAGGCTGGTCTTTAACTCTTGGGCTCAAGTGATCCTCCCACCTTGGCCTCCCAAAGCAGTGGGATTATAGGCATGAGCCACCATGTCTGGCCTATTTAACATTTCTGGGTAAAAGTTTTTCTGTCTGATAGAGAAGACACTAGCAGTATTTCCTATTGCTTTTAGGACAGGTAGAATTTGCTTGCCCAAGGTAAGGTGCATTTCATAACAAGGGGAGAAGAACATATAAGCCTTTTGATTTCTGTTAAAAAAAAACCTCTTTATTTAAAATTTAACTTTGTTTGCTATCTGTGCTTTTATTCAAAAGAAGAGTTTAGGGCCCAGCATGGTGGCTCACACCTGTAATCCCAGCTCTTTGGGAGGCCAAGTTCGGCGGATTGCTTGAACCTAGGGGTTGGAGACCAGACTTGGGCAACACACTGCAACCCCATCTCTATAAAATAAAAAAAGTCGGGCCAGGCACAGTGGCTCATGCCTGTAATCCCAGGGCAGAGTACCTGACGTCAGGAGTTCGAGATCAGCCTAGCCAACATGGTGAAACCCCATCTCTCTTAAAAGTAAAAAAAAAATTAGCCGGCCTTGGTGGTGTGTGCCTGTAATCCCAGCTACTCGGGAGGCTGAGGCAGGAGAATTGCTTGAATCCAGGAGGCAAAGGTTGCAGTGAGCCGAGATCGTGCCACTGCACTCCAGCCTGAGCAACAGAGTGGGACTCCGTCTCAAAAAAATAAATAAATAAAATAAATAAATAAAGCATTAAAAAGTCATAAAAATAAATAAAACAAGACTTTAGAAAGAAACAAGTTTGATCAGAAGAACAAATGAAGTGAGTTGTGACTGCATTCAATTTTGAGCTTGCCATTTCTGCCCCAGGGGAGATATTTAAAAAGGGGCCCTAGGCTGGGCTTGGTAGCTCATGCCTGTAATCCCAGCACTTTGGGAGGCCGAGGCGGGCAGATCACCTGAGGTCAGGAGTTGGAGACCAGCCTGACCAACATGGAGAAACCCCATCTCTACTAAAAATCTCCCGGCTCATTGCAACTTCCGCCTCCTTGCTTCAAGCAATTCTGCTGCCAAAGCCAACTGAGTAGCTGGGATTACAGGCATGCGCCACCACGCCTGGCTAATTTTGTATTTTTAGTAGAGACGGGATTTCACCATGTTGGTCAGGCTGGTCTCGAACTCCTGACCTCAGGTAATCCACCCGCCTTGGCCTCTCAAAGTGCTGGGATTACAGGCGTGAGCCACCATGCCTAGACAGGTTCCCCAGTTCTATGACATTCCTACCTTCAAAAGGTAGATCCTGGCCTGGGTACAGTGGCTTAAGGCTGTAATCCCAGCACTTTGGAAGGCCGAGGCAGGTGGATCACTTAAAGTTAGGAGTTCGAGACCAACCTGGCCAACATGGAGAAACCCCATCTCTACTAAAAATACAAATATTAGCTGGGCATGGTGATGGGTGCCTATAATCCCAGTTAGGAGGCTAAGGCAGGGAGAATTGCTTGAACCTGGGAGGCAGAGGTTGCAGTGAGCCAGGATTGTGCCACTGCACTCCAGCCTGGGCGACAGAGTCAGGCTCCGTCTCAAAAAAAAAAAAAAAAAGATATTTGATCCTCAATGTGGCAGTGTTGGGAGGAGGAGCCAAATAAGAGATGTTGGGTTATAGAGTGAGATCCGTCATGAATGGCTTGGTGCTGTTTCTGCAGTAGTGAGAACTGAATTGATTTCTGTGGGAATGGATTAGTCGCTCTGAGAGTGGTTTGTTGTAAAGCCAGGAAGCCTCTTAGGTTTCCCTCTCTTCACATATGTCCACTTCCCTTTTGACTTTCTCTGCCATGTTGTGACACAGCACAGAAGTCCTCCCCAGAGGTCAGGGCCATGCCCTTGACCTTCTCAGCTTGTAGGACCATGAGCTAAATAACCGCTTTTCTTTATACATTGCCAAGTCTCAGGTATTCTTTTATAGCAATACAAAATGGACTAAGACAATTGCTAAATATTATCTGAGAGGAAATAAATGGAGATACTCCTTGGCTGGTTTCTGTCTTTGAGTTTCTTGAAGCTTCTCATGTGTAATTAAAATAATCAAGGGCCAGGCGTGGTGGCTCCCACCTGTAATCCCAGCACTTTGGGAGGCCAAAGTGAGCGGATCACTCGAGGTTGGGGGTTTGAGACCGGCCTGGCCAACGTGGTGAAACACTGTCTCTACTAAAAATACAAAAAAAAAATGTAGCCAGGCATGGTGGCGCATACTTGTAATCCCGGCTACTTGGGAGGCTGAGGCGAGAGGACTGCTTAACCCAGGAGGTGGAGGTTACAGTGAGCCGAGACAGCCGCTACTGTACTCCAGCCTGGGTGACAGAGCGAGACTCTGTCTCAAAAACAAAACAAAACAAAGCAAAACAAATAATATAAAATAAAATAATCAAAAGCACGGTCTAGGCTAGAGAAAAAAAGTCACATTTGATTCGGGCACATCTGAAACCAGCCTTAACAACCCCATGATGTGTTTATCACATGGGTACTGCACTTGGTAGGCAGCCAACAAACCAGAGGTCTTTCAAAAATACAACCCCAGAGCCTCATACCTGGAGATGATTCTGTTCCAGAGCTCTGAATGGGGCCCAGAGACCCCAATTTTTTTTTTCTTTTTTTTTGAGACAGAGTCTCACTCTGTCATCCAGGCAGGAGTGCAGTGGCGTGACCTCAGCTCACCACAACCTCCGTCTCCCAGATTCAAGAGATTCTCCTGCCTCAGCCTCCCAAGTAGCTGGGACTATAGGTGTGCGCCACCATGCCCGGCTAATTTTTGTATTTTTTAGTAGAGATGGGGTTTCACCATGTTGGCCAGGCTGGTCTTGAACTCCTGACCTCAGGTGATCCACCTGCCTCGGCCTCCCAAAGGGTTGGGATTACAGGAGTGAGCCACTGTGCCCGGCCCAGCTGTGGGGTTTTGAATGAGTTTTTTACCCCCTCTAAGCTTCAGTCTCCTCACCTACAAATGGTGACAATTGACAGTAACTGTGCCACTAGGCAAGTGTGAAGAAAAACGAGATAATGCGTATAGATCATGGTTTCTCACCCTCAGCACTGGTGACGCATTGGAACAGATAATTCTTTGTTGTGGGGGGCTGTTATGCACATTGTTGAATGTTTAGCAGCCTTCCTGGCTTCTACCCACTAGATGTGGTAGCAACCCCCAGCCCCCAAGTTATAGCAATCAAAATGTCTCCAGACATTCTTTTTTTTTTTTTTTTTTGAGATGGAGTTTCACTCTTGTTGCCCAAGCTGGAGTGCAATGGCGCGATATCGGCTCACCACAACCTCCGCCTCCCAGGTTCAAGCGATTCTCCTGCCTCAGCCTCCCGAGTAGCTGGGATTACAGGCATGTGCCACCATGCCTGGCTAATTTTGTATTTTTAGTAGAGATGGGGTTTCTCCATGTTGGTCAGGCTGCTCTCGAACTCCTGATCTCAGGTGATTCATCCACCTCGGCCTCCCAAAGTGCTGGCATTACAGGCGTGAACCACCATACCTGGCCCTCCAGACATTCTTTACCAAACGCCCTCTGAGGGAGCAAAATTGCACTCAGTTGAAAACCCCTGATATAGATGACCTAATTCTGTGCAAGGTGCTTAGTTAGTATTCAATAAACAATAATTGTGTTCATTTCTCCTCTCTTTAGATTGCAATAATATAATATTTCGATACTACTTTCCTAGGCATTCTTTTTTAAAAAATGTTACTTGCATTTAAAAAAAATAAAATTAACTTGGCCCGGCGCGGTGGCTCACGCCTGTAATCCCAGCACTTTGGGAGGCTGAGGCGGGCAGATCACGAGGTCAAGAGACGGAGACCATCCTGGCCAACATGGTGAAACCCCGTCTGTACTAAAAATACAAAAATTAGCTGGGCGTGGTGGCGAGAGCCTGTAGTCCCAGCTATTCCGGAAGCTGAGGCAGGAGAATCGCTTGAACTAGGGAGGCGGAGGTTGCAGTGAGCCAAGATCGTGCCACTGCACTCCAGCCCTGGTGACAGAGCGAGACTCTGTCTCAAAACAAACAAACAAAAAAAATTAACTTTTTTTTTTTGAGACAGAGTCTCGCTCTGCCACTGAGCCTGGAGTGCAGCAGTGGCGTGATCTCTGCTCACTGCAATCTCTGCTTGCTGGGTTCAAGTGATTCTTATGCCTCAGCCTCCTGAGTAGCTGGGACTACAAGTGTGTGCCACCACGCTTGGCTCATTTTTGTGTTTTTAGTAGAGACGGGGTTTCACCATGTTTGTCAGGCTGGTCCTGAACTCCTGGCCTCAAGTGGTCCATCCTCCTCAGCCTCCCAAAGTGCTGGAATTACAGATGTGAGGCACTGCACCCGGCTCATACATTATTTGAAATGTATGTGAAATAGTTAATTTCTTTCTATGTGCATTTTACCCCAATTTAAAAAACTGTGATGACAAGCAGCGTAAGACAAAATAGATAAATTGTACTGCATGAAAATTAAAAACATTTTGTGCTTCGAAGGACAGCATCAATACAGTGAAAAGACAATTTGCAGAATGGGAGAATATATTTGCAAATCATTTATCTGATAAGAGACTATTGTGTAGAATACATAAAAACTCTGACAACTCTATAATAAAAAGACAACCCAATTAAAAATGAGTGAAATACATGAATAGACATTTTTTTTTTTGACACAGAGTCTTGCACTGTCGCCCAGGCTGGAGTATAGTAGCACAGTCTTGGCTCACTGCAACCTCTATCTCCTGGGTTCAAGTGATTCTCTTGCCTCAGCCTCCTTAGTAGCTGGGATGACAGGCACACACCACGACCCCCAGCTATTTTTTGTATTTTTAGTAGAGATGGGGTTTCAACATGTTGGCCAGTTGGTCTCAAACTCCTGACCTCAAGTGGTCCTCTCACCTCGGCCTCCCAAATTGCTGGGATTACAGGCATGAGCCACCATGCCTGGCCTGAATAGACATTTCTTCAAAGAAGATAAACAAATGACACAGCACATGAAGAAATGATCAACATCATTAGGCAACAGGGAATTGCAAATTAAAACCACAGTGAGATACTACATCACACTCACTAGGATAGCTATAATAAAAAGGACAGGCGCTGGTTGTGGTGGCATGTGTCTGTGGTCCCAGCTACTCAGGAGGCTGAGGCAGGAGGATGGGCTGTGCCTAACGATGACAGTGCCCAGCTCAGAAACAAAGTGGTCAAAACTCCTATGCTGATCAGTAGTGGGATCGCTCCTGTGAATAGCCACTGCACTCCAGCCTTCGAAATAGAGGAAGACCTTGTCTCCAAAAAAAAAAAAAAAAAAAAAAAAAGGGTGCCGGGGCGGGTTGTTTCTGTCATCTAAGCCCATCGGGAGGGCGGGGCAGGTGGATCACCTGAGGTCAGGAGTCAGGAGTTTGAGACCAGCCTGGTCAACATGGTGAAACCTTGTCTCTACTGAAAAAATACAAAAATTAGCCAGGCACGGTGGCAAGTGTCTGTAATTCCAGCTACTTGGGAGCCTCAGGCAGGAGAATTGCTTGAACCAGGGAGGCAGAGGTTGCAGTGAGCTGAGATCTGGCCACTACACTCCAGCCTGGGCAACAGAGCGAGACTCCATCTCAAAAAAAAAAAAAAAAAAAAAAAAAGACACAGTAAGAAGTGTTGGCGAGGATGTGGAGAAATTGGAAGCCCTGTGCACTGCTAGTGGAAATGTCAAACAGTGCAGCTATTTTGCATAACAGGTTGGCAGTTTTTCAATGAGTTAAATATAGTTATGCTGTGACCCAGCAATTCTGCTTCTAGGTGTATAGCCAGGAGAAATGGAAACATATGTCCATGCAAAACTTGTATGTGAATATGCATAACCACATTATTCATAATAGTCAAAAATTGGAAGTAATCTAAGTGTTCATCAACTGATGATTAGATAAATTTTGGTATGTGTATGTATATATGCAATGAAATATGAAATATTTGTAATACTCTTTGGCCATAAAAAGAATAAAGTACTGATATATGTAATGTCAAGGAAGAACCTTGGAAAAACTATATTAGGTGAAAGAAGCCAGACACAAAAGGCCAAATATTTTATAATCTAATTTATATTAAATGTCCAGTATTGGCAAATCCAAAGAGAGAGAAAGTAATTAGCGCTTGTCAAGGGCTCAGGGGAGGGTAATGGGGAGTGACTGCTAATGATGAGGGGGTGGGGGTTCTTTTTTTCTTTTTTTTGAGATGGAGTCTTGCTCTGTCTCCCAGGCTGGAGTGCAGTGGTGCGATCTCGGCTCACTGCAAGCTCCGTCTCCCGGGTTCACGCCATTCTCCTGCCTCAGCCTCCCGAGTAGCTGGGACTACAGGCGCTCACCACGATGCTCAGCTAATTTTTTGTATTTTTTAGTAGAGACGGGTTTCACCGTTAGCCAGGATGGTCTCGATCTCCTGACCTTGTGATTCACTCTCCTTGGCCTCCCAAAGTGCTGGGATTACAGGCCTGAGCCACTGCACCCAGCCTAGTGAGGGGGTTCTTTTAAGGGTGATGAAAGTCTTCTGTAATTAGATAGTGGTGATGATTGCATAACTCTGAATATACTAAAAACCACTGAATCATATACTTTAACGTGTGAACTGTAGGCTATGTGAATTATATATCAATAAATGTATGTGAAGAGAATCTGTTTCAAAGTAAGGACATTCGAATTCCCATGGTTCCTTCATTGTTATAGTCTTTATTTTATTTTATTGTGAAACAGAGTTTAGCTCTGTTGCCAGGCTGGAGTGCAGTGGAGTGATATCAGCTCACTGCAACCTCTGCCTCCCGGTTCAAGCGATTCTCCTGTCTCAGCCTCCTGAGTAGCTGGGATTATAGGCGTGTGCCACCATGCCCAGCTAATTTTTGTATTTTTAGTAGAGACGGGGTTTCACCATGTTGGCCAGGATGGTCTGGATCTCTTGACCTTGCAATCTGCCCGTCTTAGCCTCCCAAAGTGCTGGGATTACAGGCGTGAGCCACCGTGCCTTGCCATAGTCTTTATTTTTATTTATTTATTTGAGATGGGGTCTTGCTATGTTGCCCAGGCTGGCTTTGAATTCCTGGGCTCAAGTGATTCTCCTGCCTCAGCCTCTCAAGTAGCTGGGAGTACAGGTGAGCACCACCACGCCTGGCTAATTTTTTTATTTTTGTGTACCGACTGGGTCTCTCTATATTTCCCAGGCTGGTCTCAAACTTCTGGATGCAAGTGATCTCCTGCCTCAGCCTCCCAAAGTGTGGCCTGAGCAACCGCTCCTGGTCTATTTTTATTTTATTTTATTTTATTTTATTTTGAGATGGAGTCTCGCTTTGTCACCCAGGCTGGAGTGCAGCGGCACGATCTTGGCTCACTGCAAGCTCCGCCGCCCGGGTTCACACCATTCTCCTGCCTCAGCCTCCCGAGTAGCTGGGACTACAGGCGCCTGCCGCCACGCCCTGCTAATTTTTTGTATTTTTAGTAGAGACAAGGTTTCACCGTGTTAGCCAGGATGGTCTTGATTTCCTGACCTCGTGATCCGCCCGCCTCGGCCTCCCAAAGTGCTGGGATTACAGGCGTGAGCCGCCGCGCCCGGCGAGAGTATTTTTAACTTTTTAACGTAACTGTGTATTACTCTTATAATTTGACAAGTGCTAAAAAAGAAAGCATATATAAAAGGAATGTAGCACATTTTTATGGCTATTCTTATAATTATATAAACATCTGCTGTTTGAAATGTGAATAATTCTAATATCATTAAGGGCAGATAGATTACTTGATTCAGAATCTCATAAGGTTTGATTTTTTTTTTTTTTTTTTTGAGACGAAGTCTCACTCTGTCGCCCAGGCTGGAGTTCAGTGACGTGATCTCAGCTCACTGCAACCTCCCCTTCCTGGGTTCAAGCAATTCTCCTGCCTCAGCCTCCCAAGTAGCTGGGATTACAGACATGCACCACCACACCCAGCTAATTTTTATATTTTTAGTAGATACGGAGTTTCACCATGTTGGCCAGGCTGGTCTCGAATGCCTGGCCTCAGGTGATTCACCCGCCTCAGCCTCCCAAAGTGCTGGGATTATAGGCGTGAGCCACCGAGCCCGGCCCTTCTTTTTTTTTTCAAATGAGACAGATTCTTGCTCTGTTGCCCAGGCTGGAGTGCAGTGGCGCAATCTCAGCTCACTGCAACCTCTGTCTCCTGGGTTCAAGCCATTCTCCTGCCTCAGCCTCCTGAGTAGCTGGGATTACAGACATGCACCACCACGCCCCACTAATTTTTTGTTATTAGCAGAGATGGGGTTTCTTCATGTTGGCCAGGCTGGTCTCGAATTCCTGACCTCAGGTGATTTGCCTGCCTTGGCCTCCCAAAAGTGCTGGGATTACAGGCGTGAGCCACCGCTCCCGGCTTATGAGGTTTGATCTTTAAACTGAGGAGTAGGCGGCATTGGAGAGAATCTCCACATTGACAAGGTCTTCCATTTGCCGACTGCTGGTCATAATATGTATCGTGCATTGTCATTTGACATTTCCTCCATTCCAAGTGGCATTGATTATAAGGTACACATGAATAAGAAGATAATAAGCGTTTGAATAATAGCTCAAGTGCTCTAAGACTATCAATTCAGAAATAAGAAACTCTTCGAGGTGGGTTGGGTGCAGTAGTTCACACCTATAATTCCAGCACTTTGGGAGGCTGAGGCAGGAGGATTGCTTGAGTCCAGGAGTTGGAAACCAGCCTGGGCAACACTGCAAAACCCCGTCTTTACAAAAAATACAACATTTAGCCAGGCATGGTAGCATGTGCCTGTAGTCCCAGCTACCTGGGAGGCTGAGGTGGGAGAAGTGCTTAAGCCCAGGAATTGGAGACCAACCTGGGCAACATTGCAAAACGATCTCTACAAAAAATATAAAAAATTATCTGAGCATGGTGGTGCACACCGCTGGTCCCAGCTACTTGGAAGGCTGAGGCAGGAGAATGGCTTGTACCCAGGAGGCGGAGGTTGCAGTGAGCTGAGATCACGCCACTGCACTCCAGCCTGGGCGACAGAGCGAGATTTTGTCTCGAAACAACAACAAAAAAGAAACTCATAGAGGTTAAATAAAGCTCACGGTCATGGAAATCAAGCAGATAGGTGTTGCTTTTCAATATTTATTCCTTTTTCTTTAGACTGTCTTTGCTAACTGACAAATATTTATTATAGAGCCAGCGTTTATGCCATTCAATATCATTCTTTCTTGTATCTATGGCTGAAATATTATGTTCTTACAAGAAAAGGCCAGACGCTTCTGGAACAGCGTCTGAATTACATGAAGGAGAAGAAGAGCAGCCTTCATTCTGTAAAAACTCGAAACCTTTGGACTGTCCAAAGTGGTGTGTGGCTTTTGAAGCAGGGCCTGCAGGCAGCGAAATGGTCCAGCTGTGTTCTCTTCTTTGTCATACCTACATGTGCAGGCCTGGACTTCCCACGTGCTACCGCGAATGCAGAAATGCAGAAATTGACATATCAACAACCATTGGTCCTACACTCAGCAGGCAGTTTTATTGATTGATTGATTGATTGGTTGAGATGGGGTCTCACTCTGTCACCCAGGCTGGAGTGTAGTGGCACTATCTCGGCTCACTGGAACCTATGCCTTCGGGGCTCAAGCAGTCCTCCCGCCTCAGCCTCCTGAGTAGCTGGAACTACACGTGTGTGCCGCCATGCCTGGCTGTGTTTTGTATTTTTTTGTAAAGACTGGATTTCACTATGTCGCCTAGGCTGGTCTTGAACTCTTGAGCTCAAGCAATCCTCCCGTCTTGGCTTCCTAAGTTTTTGAGATTATAGGTGTAAGCCACCATGCCTAGCCTCATAAAATATTTAACTCATATACCTTGTGACTCTAAAATACTATTTCTGAGGATCTACATTCAATACACATACGTATACATGCAAGGATGTTCACTGTAGTATGTATGTACAAGATGTTCATTATGGCATTGTTTATAACAGCCAAAGACTGGTCACAACCTAAATTTGTATCAATAGGGGCCCTGTTATATACTTTATAGTGAATCCATACAATGAAATTCTTTGCAATATTTTAAAAGAATAAATAAGTCTTTAGGCCCCAATGTGGAGACATCCAAATTACGTTAAGGAAAAAAGGCTTGTAGGATAGTACACATAAAATCATTTTTTTTTCCTGAAAAAGGGACATACTTGTATATAGGTACACACACACACACACACAAACACTTGATGTACACATAACTCCGTTTTCAAAGGTCACAACTTATTTCCTGGGAATAGGATTGGGAAGATGTAGAATGAGGTAGGTAGAATGATTTTTGTTTGCTTTTCACTTTATATTCTTCCCTACAATTGGAAATCTGTTTTTTAGCCACCGCGCCAGGCCTAATTTAGAATTTTAGATAGTGATTGATGTTATGAAATAATATAACCAGGCAATACGAGAGAGTCTGAAGTGTGCTACTTTAGGCTTGTCCTAGTAGGCTTCCTAAACAGGAGCTATCTGAGGAAAGAGGAGGAGGAAGAGCTTCCAGAGAGAGCAGACTGGGGCAGGAAAGAGCCTAGTGTCCCAGGGAAATAAGGCAGGCCAGTGTGCGAGCGTCCAGGCGAGGGGGGGAAAGCGGGGAGTGCGCAAGGTACAAGCCAAGTAGGGGATTGTGCGAGAGGCGCCAGGGCCAGATCCTGCAGGGGTTTGCGGGCCACGGTGAGGGGGTCAGATTTTCTTCCAAAGCCGCCTTGCTCTGTGCAAGCGCACTATCGCAGGCTGCGGGCGACGCTGCCCCTGGCCGGCCCCCTCCGCCGCTCCAGGCTGGCTGGTGCCTGCCGTGGGCATGTAGGTGGGGATAGTGGGTTTTGCCTCTGTGCGGTCACCGCCTGTCTGCGTTGCTGCCTTCTCCCGGGCCTCAGACCCTGGAGAAAGCCTCGGCAGGGGAGGGGGGCGCGCAGCCGCAGGGGCGTCCAGCTATCGCGCACTGCGGGGGAGCAGGGGCTGGCGCAGCGCTCGGCACCGCCACGCGGGTTCCGGCCGGGGGAGGCAGGGGCCGGTACGTGACGCGGGGCGTGCACGTGGCCCGGGAGTGTGCTTTTCGGGACAGGTGCGGGGGCCGCCGCGCGCGCGAAGGCGCAGACGCGTGCGGGCACCGGGCAGCGTTGGCCTCCGGGTTATCCTGGCTCCGCGGGCGGCCGTCGAGGTCCTGCCCACCGGGAAGGCGCGACGTCCCCAGGGGACGCCAGGGCGCAGGGGCAGCTGAGCCGACTTCGCAACTCGTTAGTTTTTCTTTGGCTGTGACGCTCGATTTGCCCGTCTAAGAAATGGGACTCTGGGCGGGGCGCGGTGGCTCAAGCCTGTAATCCCAGCGCCTTGGGAGGCCGAGGCTGGAGGATCGCTTGAGGCCAGGAGTGTAGACCTCGACAACGTAGCAAGACGCCGTCTCAAAAAAAAAAAAGAAAGTGGGGTTCTCAAAAGAATAGGAAGGCGTTTTGCAAACTTGGACACGAGTTGGGCGTTTTATTCACTTTCTCTACTACTCTCCTCCCTTTGGGAGCCCCAGGGGCTGGAGTAAGCACGCTACCACCCACTGCACCTCTCAGTATCCGCGGCACAGGAGCCGTACTCGATTTTGCATCCCCCAGGGCCTGTAAACGCCGGAAAAGCTCCCGCGGGGTGCGGTCGCTGGGCCTGGTCACGTGATCCCCACTCAGCGCCCCTGAGCGGGGGGGGGGAGCGAGCAAGTGCGCATGCGCATCCCTTCTAGCTCTCCCCCCCCCCCCCCACCCGCCCCCTTGGCTCGGACGCAACCACTGTCAGCTCCTCCCCCTCCTCCTTCTTCATCTTTCCTGACATTCACTCCCTTCCCCCAGCCAATTGGTTACGTCAGGCAGACAGGCCGAAGAACCAATCACGACGCTGTCCTCAGAAGCCGCCACGCGGAACAGGTCGGATCCGACTAATAGGGGCCCTTAGAGCGACCACGCCTCAACCGGGCAGGGGAGCTCGAGCCCAGTGGGCGGTGCTTCTCCAGTCAGCGTGTGGGCGGGGTAGGGCGGGGACCAGCAGCCGCAGAGCCGTCCTCGGTGGCGGCGACGACGGCGACGTTGCTCAGTCTTGGTGTGGGCTCGGCGGTGCGGGGCGAGCTGCGTGGAGGGCTCGGCGGTCACCGGCGGCGGCGGCGGCGGCAGTGGGGAGGCCGCAGCGCCATGGGGGGGCGTTAGGCTGCGGCGGGTGAGGCGAGGGGCGGCAGCGATCATCTGGTCCGCGGCGACCTTCGGCCGGGCCCCGGGGTGGGAAGGCCTGGGGCGGGGGTCGTCCCTGGTTGCAGGGGGCCGCGGGGCGGGGCTCGCCGGCTGTCGGGGTGCAGGAGGCCTGGGCCGCTGAAAGGAGGAGGCGCCGCCAGCCGCCAGGCCCTGCCGCTGGGCCGCTTGACGACGACGCTCCCGCGGGGGCCCCGCCTGAGGAGGACGCGGCGGCGGTGGCGGCGAGGCCGCGGGAGGCCGCGGAGGATGGAGGAGCGGAAGGAGGAGGGCGAGGCCGAGATCCAGGAGCACGGACCCGAGCACTGGTTCTCCAAGTGGGAGCGGCAGTGCCTGGCCGAGGCCGAGCAGGACGAGCAGCTGCCCCCCGAGCTGCAGGAGGAGGCGGCGGCCGCCGCGCAGCCCGAGCACAAGCAGCAGAAGCTGTGGCACCTCTTCCAGAACTCGGCCACCGCCGTGGCCCAGCTCTACAAAGGTGAGGCCGCCGCCGCCATCTTGGTACCGCTTGGCCGCCGCCGCCCGGGCCAGGCCTGGTCGGCTCAGCGGCCGCTTCGGGGGGCCCTGATAGCGGCGGCCTCGGGGATCCCGGCCGGTGGCTCCGGGGCCCTGCAGCCCCCTCCCCGCAAGATGGCGCCGCGGGAGGGAGGCCCGGGGTTGGAGCGGCAAGCCAGAGCCGCGTGGGGGGAGCCCGGCTTTGGGGTGGTCCGAGGGTCCCCGCTCTCCGGGCCTGGCCACTCGGTGTCCCCCCTCGGCCCGGGGAGGGGAGGGGAGGAGCCCCCGTCACAAAATGGCGAAGGGAGACGGCGGGGCGGCCCCATTGTGCCCTGAGCCGGCCTCGGGGCGGGGACTGCCAGGGGGGCGCCTCCCTGCGCCGCGGCTCGTTCCTGATCTGTGCCCCTGAGCTCTGCGGCATCCCCTTCTCCCCGCCGCGACCCGCCTGCCCCCTGGTCGTCACACTGGGTTTGGGATCCCGAAACCCTTGAACAAAATGGCGAAACCTAATATGGCCGTTCCGGAGTGTTTGACGCCCAAATAACATTCTTGTTCTGTTTCTTTCTCTTTCTATGTGTGTTTCTTTTTTCTTTTTGTTTTTTTTTGTTGTTGTTTTTTGGCTTGCTTTTCAGACCGAGTGTGTCAGCAGCCAGGACTTTCTCTCTGGGTCCCCTTCCAAAACGCAGCCACCGCCGTCACCAACCTCTACAAAGGTAAAGATAACCTTGCTGCATTGCCGATTCAGGGAAGGGCTGCCTGCGTCAGGGTGTTTGCCCTGCGTTCCAAGTGTGTTTTGTGCTCCCCAGCCCAGCTGCTAACCTTGAATACCTTGCAACTTGAGAATCCCGGCGGTGCTCTAGCTAGATCCACCGGAGGCGATTTTGACACCTCCCTCGGCTCCCCGGGACAGAGGGCAACGCCTGGGGACGTTTTCGGTTGGCTTCTCCTAGAAGGGGCTGTTGTTGGCACCCAGTGGATGGAGTTTGCTGAAGGTCCTGCAGTGCCCAAGATACCCCCCGCCCTCGGCCCCCTTTCAGCGAAGAATTACCCTGCCCCTAAAGTCAGTAGTGCTCAGGTTGAAAAGCGTTGAGCTGGAAGACGGCTGAGCCTTGCTTCCCACTGGAAAAGACATTGAGTGAAGAAAAGAGTTGATGTTTTTTGTACTACAATCGGAGGTGGGACGAACTTTATGGAAAAGATTCTTGAGTTAGGCATTTGAGAGCGTGGCAGTCAGTATAGTTTTGAAGTGTTGGAAAGCTTGCTAATCGGAGTCATCTGCGCGCATGTTAACGTGCTGCTCTTCTCTAGCAATTTGATCAAGTGTTTTCTGTCAAAACGATCCTGTATCTGATTATTTGCTGGCAGGAATTCTGTTCAGAGTTTTGAGTCGAAAGGTTTGTGTTTTATGGTGGTTTTTTTCTGGAGTTAATCCCCCTCCCTTTGTGATGACATGAAGGTATGTAAGTAAACGTTCTTGACCGTTGTGCTTTCTTGGTAACGGTGAGTTTACATTTTGTGCCTTACTGGTTTTGAAGATTGAGAAATTTGGGGTTGATTTTTTTTTTTTTTGGCAAGGTTTTTATGGAAAAAGGGTTTGACTTTGTTAATCTTAAGAAATATGTAATTAAATGTTTTCAGACTTGTAAGAGTTGCTCAGAACAGTAATGGAATTTTGTGCATTTCAAAAGTACCAGTATTGGTATTTTTGCCGTATATATTTAGGCCATATATAGGTTGAAACGGGCTATGAAGGTGCTGCTTGACTCTCAAGTTGTTAATTTTTGCATAAGAATGTGCCGCAGCATCTTGTAGGAAAAATATCTCTTATTGTGAGATTTCTTGAGTAGACTATAGTTTTTTGGGACAGTAATTTGAGAACTGGTAACAAAGTGGTGAAAAGAAACGCTAACTTTAGGGAATGAGGAACTATAATAATAATAGTCCAGTCTTACCGAAAAAAAGGAAAACGTGGTTAAATAGTGCCCCAGTGGTTAGCTTTGATTTTATATAGCTGTTTCTTAAATTGAGACTGAGTAAATTGCTTCAACATCTATCAGTGCTGACGGTCTTGAACATTTTGGAATGGCTCTTGGTTTTGTCCAAAAAGGGAATTTTGAAATAATATTTAATTAAAAAAAGGTTTCTGGGAGTGTAATTTACATTCAGTAAAATCACTGTTTTAGGATATATACTTTGATTTTTTTTTTTTTTTAACAAGTAGAATATATCTATCACCCTCACCCCAGTCCCTGGCAGTCCACTGATTTGATTGCTGTTTTTTCTTCTCCATCATGTCCTAAATAGAACCGTGGAGTCCTTGTAGCCTATTGTGTCTGGCTGGTTCCAGTTACTATGATAAGATTCACCCATCGAGTTCGCATTGCAGGTGTGCATAGTTCAGTGCCTTTTGATTGGCGAGTATTACTCTGTGGTGTGGCAGTACCGTGGTTTATTCTTTTGCTTTTGTTGGTATTGGTTTGTGCTTGAAGGGGAAGGCAACACATTTTTAGTGTTTTTATGTGCCAGGTTCTTAGCCTAGGCAGTATAAAATGTGAGTGTCCTCTGGCTTTGGTGCTGTTTTGTGCTTGTAGAATGTGTCCCTTTAGGACTAACCTAGCAGTTTTCTTTAGTGCTAACTTTTGGTGTAAGAAGATGGGTTCAGCAGTTGAACTCTGAAATAACCCTTAATTTGATTACTTCATTTAAAAATGTTTACAATTTGTTAGTTTTTCTGCTCAGAAAACTTAAAGAGGAACATTAATTTTATTTTTAGAAAACATCACATATGATTCTTGGATTATTGTAAATGCTTGATTGTTAGTCTGAACTATTTTTATTTTGAACCTTGTTTCTGTACAATGAAAACACATCTTTTTCCTAATAGAAAATGGTAAGTTGTGTCTTGTGGAATTTGATAGTGTAGTAACGTTTTCATGTTTGGTTCAAGGAGTGTGTGGATAATACTCTGGATAGCCTCACACTTTTTCTTCTTTACAGGGTGTGGTCTTTAGAGAACAGGCATACAGCTGTAGGAATAATTGGTTACCTTAAATAGAAACAATAAAATTAGCAAGGTGGTGTCACAAGTGCATACAGCAGTAAGTAGTACTAAATTTAAATGATATTGGTTATAGTTCTGATTAAATATTTAAGTATAATTTAAGGGGGGAAAATTTGGTGGATACTTCTAAGTGGGCAGTGGGCAGCAGGCAGCATTCCTGTATTTTGTATAATGTCTGACAAGGTAAAAATGGCTTATTGTGGAGCCTGGGGACAATTTGGCACTCCTACCAGCTTCTTGATAACTACCAAGAAGTTCATTAGGTGTTTATCTCAATCCTGACCTTCACTAAGAAGGTCAGGATTGAGATTAAAAACCCAGCAGAGGGTCCCTTTTAGTTGTCAGTGGGCTTTTGAAAAGTTGAAAATTGAGTTAATTGATTTGGTTGGAATGTGGCTAGAAGGATTTGGAAGATAATGTAAATGTAAGTTGAACTTCAGCAAGGACAGAATTCAATAAAATGGAGTGGGTGGTTCCTTCTACTGTAAATAGTAGGGTCAGACTTGTCTTCCCCTTTCCGAAAAAGGAAGGAAGCCAAAATACTGATTGCTGGTTTTTGATTTGATAAATGGAAAGAGGATGGTGTTTCTTCAATATTCAGTAGTATCCTTAGATCAGTATATTTTTTGATACCTGGAACTAAAGAAGGGGAGTAAAAAATCATTTTAATCTAGCTAGGGTTGATGTTTACCTAGTGTCATTGTGAGTTGGAGTCTACTGCTACATTGCCTGAGTTCAGATCTTGGCTCTGTTACTTCTTACCTTTATGGTCCTGGAGACAGTGAAGCCAGGTGTTAATTCACCATTGTGCTCCTTGACTTAATTAACTTAAATAGGGGTAACTACCGCAAATTCTAGTACAAGCTTTTAGGTTTTTTTTTGTGTTTTTTTTTTTTGTTTTTTTTTTGAGGTGGAGTCTTGCTCTGTCGCCCAGGCTGGAGTGCAGTGGTGTGAGCTCAGCTCACTGTAGGCTCCGCCTCCCGGGTTCAGGCCATTCTCCTCCTGCCTCAGCCTCCCGAGTAGCTGGGTCTACAGGCACCTGCAACCACGCTCGGCTAATTTTTTGTATTTTTTTTTTTTTTTTAGTAGAGATGGAGTTTCACCACGTTAGCCAGGACGGTCTCGATCTCCTGACCTCGTGATCCACCCGCCTCGGCCTCCCAAAGTGCTGGGATTCCAGGCGTGAGCCACCGCACCCGGCCACAAGCTCTTAGCTTTGTGCCTGGCATAGTGAGTGCTCTGGCATTCGTTGTGTTGGTGGTCAAGTTTTAAGTATTTTTTGGATTTGTCTCAATGTGGGCAGTGCTTAAAATGAAGGGAAGTAATAGTAGTTTATTTTCTGTCTTTTTAAAAATTTTTTCTTGTGTGGGAATAAACTCTGGTGTGCACTTCCTTTTTCATCTTCTTTCCCTAATTGGAGTAAATGTAAGTAGAATTGACAGGTGGGAAAAATAGTTTGATGCCCTTAAGTCCTCATTTTTGATACATCTTGATGCCAAGCACTCCTTATATGTCTCACTTCAGTGTGGCCATTTTGGACTCGTAAACTAAAGGAGAACTGAGCATAACTGTTAATGTGTAGGCCAAGTGGCAGGTGACTTAGAAACAAATGGCCAGAAGTCATATTCTACCTGGAGACTGGAGCTGGTTTGTGACTCACTTGGCTACAAAAAATTGTTACTGAGTTTGAGACTTTGTTCAAAATACCTTAGTGTGGATTACAGTGAGAAACCCTAAGCATTAAATTCTATTTAACTTTTCATGCTTGTAATCCCAGCACTTTGGGAGGGTGAGGCAGGAGGACTGCTTGGGGCAATATAGTGAGATCCTATGTCTTAAAATTTTTTTTTTAATTAAAAAATTTTAGCTTTGTCAGAAGCAGTAGCCTCGGTTATTCATAATACTGTTTGTAGATTGTAGATTTTTATAGAAGACTGCTTTTTTGTGTGTGTTGCTCTTATTTTTTTCCTTTTTTGGAGACAAAGTCTCACTCTTGTCCCCCAGGCTGGAGTGCAGTGGCGTGATCTCGGCTCACTGCAACTTCTGCATCCTGGGTTCAAGCGATTGTCCTGCCTCAGCTTCCCCAGTAGCTGGGGTTACAGGCTCCTGCCACCACACCAGGCTACTTTTTGTATTTTTGGTAGAGATGGGGTTTCACACCATGTTGGCCAGGCTGGTCTTGAACTCCTGACATCAGGTGATCCTCCTGCCTTGGCCTCCCATAATGCTGGGATTACAGGCGTGAGCCACCGCGCCTGGCTCTTTTTTTTTTTTTTTTGAGACAGGGTCTTACTCTGTCACCCAGGTGGGAGTGCAGTGGTGGTGTCTCAGCTCACTGCAACCTCCACCTTCCAGGCTCAAGTGATCCTCCCACCTCAGCCACTGAGTAGCTGGGACCAGAGGCACCCATCACCATGCCCAGCTAAGTTTTTGTATTTTTGGTAGAGATGAGATTTTGCCATGTTGCCCAGGCTGGTCTCCTGAGCTCAGGCAATCCACCTGCCTCAGCCTGCCAAAGTGCCGGGATTACAACTGTGAGCCACCATACCCAGCCTGTGTGTAGTTTTTCTGTGAAAGGATGTGTTGGTTGCAAGTATCAGAAAAGACAAGTTGGGCTGGCTTTAGCTGTATGGACATGTATTGGCTCCTCTGACTTAAAAGGCCACAGTAGGATTGACTTAATTGAGCGGCCTAGGCTCCCCTGCTCTGTTCTACCCTGTGTGCACTCATCAGGCTGACTTCATTATGTTGGCAGAATGGCTTGTGGCTCACATCTCAGGGCCACTCAGTGAAGCTTAGAAGAGCCTAAAAATGACTTCTGTCATCTCTTGGCCATAACGCTGTCACTTGCTTACCCACAACCATTAATAGGGGTACATAGGGTTATGCAGATGAGTTTAGGCCTAAGCCACAACCCCTTGAGCAAATGTAGAGGGAGCTTCTCTCAGAACTTGGTTGCTATCTAAACAAAAACTTGGAGTGCTTTTAGGCAGGGGAGGACAAGGATTGGATGCCAGGCAGGCAACAGACAGTGTTAAGATTCTCCCCCAGGGCTGGGCGCGGGGCCTCACGCCTGTAATCCTAGCACTTTGGGAGGCCGAGGCAGATGGATCACCTGAGGTCGGGAGTTTGAGACCAGCCTGACCAACGTGGAGAAACCCTGTCTCTACTAAAAATACAAAATTTGCTTGGCGTTGTGGTGTATGCCTGTAATCCCAGCTAACTGGGGAGGCTGAGGCACAAGAATCGCTTGAACCTGGGAGGCGGAGGTTGTGGTGAGCCGAGATCATGCCATTGAACTCCAGCCTGGGCAACAAGAGCGAAACTCCATCACACACACACACAAAATATATATATTATATATTAATTATTCCCCTGGTTCCTCGTCCTTTGTTTTGTGTGCTAGGTGAAAATTAAGTAAATACATAAGTAGCTAGGAGGTATGCTTATTTTTGGATACCACTTCCTTAGGGAGTACAATTGAAAACAGTTTTATTTTGGCTGTGACTTAGATTGTTACATTCCTAAAGAAACATTACATTTTCTTTACTGATTGGAGTGCCAGGGCTCACACCTGTAGTCCAGCACCTGAGGCTGAGAGGAGAGGATCTCTTGAGGCTAGGAGTTTGAGAGCAGCCTGGGCAACATAGTGAGATCCTGCCTCTACCCTTCCTCCCAAAAAAGAATAAAATATTTTTCTGTGTAGTGGACTGGCTAGTGCAAATTTAATTCTTAAGTTTAAAAATCACGTAGTCAGTAGTGTTTCTTTAGAAGTGTTGCTTTGATGTAGAGTTGTGCTCTTATGGTTTGTAGATTGTCTACAATTGAGAGATGGCTTCTCATTTGAGGAAGAAATAGGTCATAGAAGGAACTCTGTTACTGCACTTTGGACACAGGGCCCTTTGAACTTCAGTTCCTTGTTACAAACTTGCCATACCTGCTGTAATTCACATGAATCAGTGTGTATCAAAAAGCTGTAAGTAGTGTAATCTGATTAATTTTATGCAGTTATGTAAGAAAGTTATTATTTGGTCTTCAGAATCAATATAATTCTTTGCTGTCTGCCCCCACCCCAGCCCGTTGTGGTGGGAGAATTTGTCTTCCAAAATCTCTTGCATTCAGTTTCACATGCTTATATAAAAGCATTTTTAAAAAATGGGAAATATGGGATACCTGCTATGACTGGTGTATGAATCAGTTCATTTTTTTTTTTTTTTTGAGGTGGAGTCTTGCATGTCACCCAGCCTGGAGTGCCGTGGTGCAATCTTGGCTGACTGCAACCTCTGCCTCCCAGGCTCAAGTGATTCTTCTGCCTCAGCCTCCCAAGTAGCTGGGATTACAGGTGCCTGCCACCATGCCTGGCTAATTTTTATATTTTGAGTAGAGATGAGGTTTCACTATGTTGGCCACGCTAATCTCGAACTCCTGGCTTCAAGTGATCCACCCACCTCGACCTCCCAAAGTGCTGGGATTACACGGATGAGCCACCGTGCCACGCCCGCCCAGTTCCTTTTTTGAATAAGGAAATGAATGTGTCGTGGTTAAAGGTTAGATTGACATTTCAGTGCCCTTGGGGTTTGCCTAACCTTCAAGTATGTGGCTCTTTTCCACAGTGACTTCGGTTTCGGTAAAATAGTGTTGGACGAAAGACTGGCCACAGCTTCTGTGCTGTTTTTCTGGGATAGGTACCCGAAAGTCCACGCTTCTAGAATTGGGGTGTGCTCAGAGCAGTGTTTGGCTGAGATCCTTCAAGAGGCCGTGTGTGTGTGTATGAGATTATCCACTGGACACTAGTTTGTCCTGGGATTATGTTAAATTGTAGTCATGCCTAAGATTCTCCAGTAAGCATACAGGTCTCCTAATTAGCTCAAGGTATGAGAAAGGTTTATTTTCAATCAGGTAACTATTTAAAAAGGACTCTATTTTAAATGCTTCACCATCTACATGGGACTTTGTATTTCGGGAAATAACTGAGGTTGGGTTTGAGTGGTAAGGCAATTGGACTTGGTTTTCAGAATATATACTGTTAACAGTGTAAAACTACATTATGCCCCGGTGGTGCAGAAACATACCTAAAACCTTAAATGTTTCTGCTTTTCTCCTCTAGGACCTTCTAGTCTGCAAGGGGAGTGTTTGCAAAATGCATGACTTTTAGCGTACTCATAGTTGGTTCTGACGTTGAGACTTGGTCATCTCAGAATTTTTGAGGTGAAATAATTGGTCAGTTGCATAATTTTTTTTAAAGAGGTTCACAACTTGTTACATAACTGTCTTACATCTAAGCCAGGCCACTAGTGATTACTGAGTTTTCCCGATGTTCAAATCTGATGAAACCATTAGTCCCTTGCAGATCTGACTGTTGGACTTCTTGTGTCTTCAATCAGAACAAACCAAAACTTGGCCAAGCTCTTCACAGGATAGTTTTTTTTTTTAAACCACCTCATGTGGCCCCTTCCCTTTGGCCCTTGAGTTTTGTATCAAGTTTAGCTTCTCTTTTTTTGCTGTCTGGTTTGCCAGGTGTATGTTTACATGCCTCCTTCATCTTTCTTTTTTTTTTTTTTGAGAGAGAGTCTTACTCTTTCGCCCAGGCTGGAGTGAAGTGGCGCATTCTTGGCTCACTGCCACCTCTGCTTCCCAAGTTCAAGTGATTCTCCTGCCTCAGCCTCCCGAATAGCTGGGATTACAGGCGCCCGCCACCATGCCCGGCTAATTTTTGTATTTTCAGTAGAGACGGGGTTTTGCCATCTTGGCCAGGCTGGTCTCAAACTCCTGACCTCAGGTGATCCACCTACCTTGGCCTCCCAAAGTGCTACAATTACAGGCATGAGCCACCATGCCCGGCCATCTTTCTTTGCGCTGTCCAAGCCTGTGTCAGACTTGTTTCTTTTTACTATGCTTCAGACTTTTTTTCCTCTGTTTCTCCAGGTCTGGGCTTACCTCCGTTTGGCTTTGGAAGGGTAAAATATCCTCATTCTCTTCAGAAACAGAAACTTTCTCATTTACAAGCTTGATTAAAAGCAATTCTTCTAGGTAGGATAGGTTTAAAAACGTGATTGCTTCTAGGTTAACACATTTTACATTTATCCTTTATGTGGTCTGATAAGTTTAGTTGCTCAGTGACTTGATTTCTCTTAATGCCTCCAGATCTTTCAGAATCATTTAAGTTTTAGGTACAGCATTATAAGGTCATCTTTAGGTTTGTCCACCCCTTTAGGGTTGGCTCATCTAAATCTTTTCCTAAAGAGGTGGGAAAAGTGGTGACCCTCTCTACTGCTATTTACATTCAAAATGGAGTTCATGCTTTGTTTATGAAGAAGTGAGAAATCAAAATTATTGATTCACGTTATACCAGTAGTGAGACACTGGAGAAGTTACTTCACTCTTGAGCTGCTTTTTATATTTGTAAAATTAGAATAATCCACCTTCTCAAAGTTGTGATGGAGAAGATATGAGTGCACTCTATAGCATTATCAGGTTTCCAAATTGATGTTGAATTCTAGTCTTGGTCCTTTTTATTTTAAAGTTTTTTTTTTTTTTCTTTTTGACATCCCAGGTCCTACTTTGATTATTTTTTTAAGAGAAAAGATCTGTGGACAATATCCTTGTTTTTCTTTGTCTTTAGCAATAAAGACTGTCATCTGCTAAAGAGTAGGCCTTATTATAAAGTTCTGGTTGTTGTGCTTCCCTCTTGCCATTTTCTTTAGTAATGCAAATTCAGCTTGGGATCCTCTGTGATGTCTGGATGATTTTTATTTTATTTTTTTCTGTAACGCAGCTTTACATTGTTTGACTATTGCCCATCCTTTCAGTCTGCTGTAGATGTAGCAGATAAGAAATTAAAGCCGCCGGGTGCAGTGGCTCATGCCTGTAATCCCAGCACTTTGGGAGGCCGAGGCAGGCGGATCACGAGGTCAGGAGTTGAAGACCAGCGTGACCAATATGGTGAAACCCAGTCTCTACTAAAAATACAAAAATTAGCCAGGCGTGGTGGCGTGCGCCTGTAATCCCAGCTACTCAGGAGGTTGAGGCAGGCGAACCCGGGAGGCGGAGGTTGCAGTGAGCTGAGATCCAGCCACCGCAGTACAGCCTGCGCGACAGAGAGACTCCGTCTCAAAAAATAAAATGAAATAATCAAAGCCAGGAAAAGTAATAGAGAAATGTACACAGTATTGTTGCTTTTACAGAAAGTTCCAGGATAAAGTAACAATGTTGGTTAATGCCATTAAAGACATACTGGTGATTTTCTGCTGGCACAGCAGCTCAATTAAAAATAAATAGCAGTCACTTAAATTTTCAATTATTTTTTTCAACTAGATGAAACCGCTAAAAGGTAGAGGTAATTTTACCAAAACCCAGGTGGAGTATATACAGAGAATCTAGTCTGGGAGATCTGTTGGAATGGTTGAGTTATAGGAAGCTGTTGGGAACTGGAAGCAGGATGAGTATACCCAGGGAAATGAATAAAGCTTTTTGTTTTCCACCGTGCTATTTGGTTTTAGTGTTGAGCCGTCAGTCAGAATTTTTCCTTCTAAAACATTTGCTGCTGGCTTCAGCTTGTTCCTGATTCTTGGTGCTGAATCTGTCAGTAGGAATGCATCTCCACAATGACTTGGTAAATGCAGATGAGCGTGGCCTGAGGCATGTGCAATATTTAGACATCTGTTGAATGATGTGATGCAAGTTATTTTAGGTAGTTTCATTAAAGATAACTAATCTTTGTGTTTCTGTTAAAAAAATTTTTTTTAACAAGACAAGTTCCAGGACTGTGATAAGTAAACACTGAATTTAGACCATTAAGATTAAATGTTATATAACATTTTTATTATGACTGAAATCATTTCAGTTTATATTACTGATGGGCTTAGATTAGAGGCCACATCATGGTATTCACTTTGGTTAACTTGTAAAATGGTTTTCTTTAGAAGGGAATGCAATACGGCCCTAATGATCATGATACATGTTTTCTTTCTCTTTTTCTTTTTTTCTAACAGAAAGCGTGGATACCCATCAACGAAGTTTTGATATTGGAATTCAGATTGGCTATCAGCGACGCAATAAGGATGTGTTGGCTTGGGTTAAAAAACGCAGAAGAACTATTCGTCGAGAAGATTTGATCAGCTTCCTGTGTGGAAAAGTTCCTCCACCACGAAACTCTAGAGCTCCCCCAAGACTGACTGTAGTGTCCCCTAACCGAGCTACTTCAACGGAAACTAGCTCATCTGTAGAGACTGATTTGCAACCCTTCCGGGAAGCCATAGCTCTGCATGGTAAAGCCGTTTAAACATATTTCTTTGGAAAAATGGTTAAGAGGGTGCCTGTGGACCCATTTTTCATGTTTAGGCTTAGGTCCAGATATACTGTTTTTTGTCTTACAGTAAACAGCTTGCTCTAGAAATGTTTAATAGAATGTAAGTTAAGAACTTACATGGGCAATTTCTGTCAGCTAACCCATCCTAGAAAATGTTTTTAGAAAGTTAGTTTTGAGCTTATTGGTGTTAAAATGACATATCTTTCTGCAGCGTTGATTAGAATTTATCGCTTTACACTTACATGTTGTACGTGTGTTTTTCCTCTTCTGAAGTCAAAGAGGAAGTTCTTGTGTCTTAAGAATTCTGTTATATTTCTAATGGTCCATGGCAGGCAAGTAAGGTGGGAAATTGTTGGGTTAGTTCTCATGGGACCTGGGACCTCCCTTGACACCTTTCTTACTTGGTTTGCTGTAGATGGTGGGAGAGGATGCATGTAAGACTCGACCTTCTGCATGTCGTCCCTCAGGTCCCTTGCACTTTAAGAGCTGGGACCAGCAGAGTGCAGCCAGTGGACAGGTGGATCACTATCTCCCCAGGCCAGACCTGTCATAAGAAGGCACTCTTGGCTAAGGGATTTTAGTATTGCTGGAGAAGCCCGGGGAATGTAGTCAGTGATTAAGTCTGTTGTTGCTTGTTACTCTCTGATACAGACTTCCAAATAGAGCTGAGAGAGTTAACCTGTGTGACAGCATTTAATACTGCTGTAGGAAAAAAAGCAACAGAATAGTAAGACTTGCTTGAAACCATGATGGAAGCATGGATCACGCAGATGGCTAAGCAGGTAGAAGTAATTAGGTCATGAATCCTTTTTTTGTTTTTCTTTTTTTTGGGGGGAGGGGTCATGGAGTTTCGCTCTTGTGGCCCAGGCTGGAGTGCAGTGGTGCGATATTGGCTCACCGCGATCTCCGCCTCTGGGTTCAAGCGATTCTCCTGCCTCAGTCTCCCGAGTAGCTGGGGTTACAGGCATGTGCCACCACGCCTGGCTGATTTTTTAGAGACATGGTTTCACCATGTTGGTCAGGCTGGTCTCGAACTCCCAACCTCAGGTGATCTGCCCACCTCGGCCTCCCAAAGTGTTGGGATTACAGGTGTGAGCCACTGCGTCTGGCCATGAGTCTTGTTGAAAGTTAACATTTCTGGGCCATGGTACAGGTCATCTAAAACAAAGTAACCTGGTAAGGTACTAAGAAATAGTGGGATATAAAGAAACTTTATTGACGTTGAATCATTGAAACTTTATAATACCTGTAGAGATCTTGTTCTCTCTGGGAAACTGTAGTTCTTCCCTGAAACCCCAATGTTGTTTTTTCCCTTGATAGTGTGTAGGACAATTAAAAACAAAAACATGAATTGCAGGAAAGTTCAGGTTGTGTGGATGCAGTACTTTAAGACTGCACACTGTTCCTGACACAGTGGAGTAGTTAGGCTGTCAGAACTTCGGAAGCTCAGGCAAAAATGGGATTGATCTGTTTATGCTGAATTAGAGAGTTTCACATCTTTCCCCCTAAAGTTTGGGAAAACAATTTATTAGAGGTGTACATAGTTTGTTAGATTAATTTTAGTGCATGGTGACATTTGATGCAGTTGTCTCTCCTTAAGTATTGTGATTTTCTTCCTTTATTAAGAGGATTGTGGCTCATTCCATGCTTCTCTTAAGGTATCTTTTTACTCTGTTTTACTGTTATATTTTAGAAGATAGTTTTAAGAAACATAAAAACCATGCTTGTTATCTTAACGTAGTAGTAGTGTATGTAATAGTAAAAAGGGCAAGCCAGCCCCCTCTGCCCTCGAAAACCTGTATCCTCCAACTCCCACTACATTTTCTCATATTGAATCTGTTCCACTTGTGATTTATTGTTTTCCTGAACTTTGGGAATTTTAAGTAATGATACAGTTGAAGGGACTGTTTACAATTTTCACATGTTTAAGTTGTGAGGATTTAAAACTTAAATATAAGGCTTTGTGTAGGAAAAAAATGATCTTAACCTTCAATAAATTTATAATGTAGCACTAATCCAGTATAGATTGGAGACTGCATTCTTACTCTTACGGTTCATACTTCTAATTCATGTGGTTAAAACAGTGTTGTGAAGTAATAAGGCCCCTTGAAAGAATCTACAGAAACATAAATTATACTGAGTTGTGCTCTACTGGTTTGTGAGAACATCAGTGTATTAAGGAGAATGGTAGTTTAATTTGAATATTTAAAGAAAGTAATTTGAATGGTTCTAGTACTAGGGCCATTATTAACTAGTAACATAGATTAGTGACTTTAACTGGGTATCCTTATTATCTGATTTGTCTGAAGTGAAAACTGTTAAGGTGCTCTTTTAAAATGTATTTGGAAACACCATAGTTAGGGTAAATACAATGTCAGAATTCAGTCTTGCATATTATTTGCTTAGCCAAATTTATGAAGTCTAAGTTAGGCCAAATAGAAGGTTTTGGAGTTTTACATTGGGGGTGAGTCTAAATTCATGTGTTTAGCGAGCACAAGGACATGGGAAAAGAATTGGTATATTGAGGCAGGCTTGAGTTTATAATCAAAGCAAACTCAGTTCTTCTTCATGTCCTGTATATTTAAGAGAGGACAGTTTTCCCACAGTTTTTTTCCCCTTACCCCTACCCCCATCAAATACAGCCCAACCAAATAACTATGTTCTTAATTTAAAGGAAAATGGCAGACTTGATACCTGCTGAATATTTCGTGTAGACAGAGTATGACAGTGAATGAGATCCCCAGTCATTGCCCTTGTAAGCCTCGGAACCCAGTTTAGTGGGAGAGACTAATGTAAATAGCTTTAATCAAAAGTATATCGACTGGCCGGGTGCTGTGGCTCACACCTAAAATGCCCGCACTTTGGGAGGCCAAGGTGGGTGGATCACTTGAGGTCAGGAGTTTGAGACCACTCTGGCCAACATGGTGAAACCCTCTCCCTATTTAAAGGAAAAAAAGTAAGACATATCCATTTATGGTTATCAAATAGGTTTTTTGTTTTTTTTTGTTTGTTTGTTTGTTTGTTTGTTTGTTTTTGAGACTGAGTCTCGCTCTATAGCCCAGGCAGGAGTGCAGTGCTCACTGCGACTTCCGCCTCCTGGGTTCAAGTGATTCTCGTGCCTCAGTCTCCCGAGTAGCTGGGATTATAGGCGCCTGCCACCACGCCCAGCTAATTTTTGTATTTGTAGTAGAGAGGGGGTTTCACCATGTTGGCCAAGCTAGTCTTGAACTCCTGACCTCAAGTGATCTGCCTCAGCCTTACTGCCTGCCCCTAAGTGCTGGGATTGCAGGTGTTAGCCGCTGCGCTGGCCTCAAATAGTTTTTATCAAAGCTACTTCAATTAGTGGTTAGCAAGGCTTAAAGACTAATTCAGTGCTTTATTTTGACACTTGTCTGCAACATGTGGCTTTTTTTCCTGTGTCCTATGGGACCTAGTCATCTGTATGTATGTTAGACTCACAGAGGAATTAAAGAGATAAACATTCATGTGCTAAATTGATTTCTGTCTTGCTTTGTTATCCTATGTCTTAAAAATAACATTATTATAAATTTCCCAGGAGTTGAATTAATGCTAATAACTGGTAACTCGTTTTTATGTAAACAGCATACTTGAGACCAGAAATTTTCTGGACCACTTCATGGATCTCTGCCTGCCATTCTCATTGGTCCTCTGTTCATCCCTTCTTTCCTAGAGCTTCTCCTTACCTTGGCTTCTCTTCTGCCACATTGGCCTGCCTGACCTGTCCTCAGGCCCTGTCACTGCCCTAGATTACGTTTCCTACCTCTTCACTTCCAAATCTGGACCTCTCGTTTAGACCTTCTCTCCTGACTGCCAGACAGCATGTCCCACTGTCCTCCGGTGTACATCTCCAAAGTGTCCCACAGGCATTTATCTCAGATGAAGTTTCAAGTTGGACTCATTCTTCTGCCCCAACAGCAGAATGACTCATTGAGCCATTGAGCCATTCAGCACATTATATGGCAGATTCGGTGCTGTCTCTGGGAATACATAAATAAAGAGCGATTCCTTTTCCTGTTGAGGCAAATATGGATTTGGATAATTTCTATTCATGTCATGAATGTGGTATGTGGAAGGTATTCTGAGAGCAGAAAGGGATGTTTCACAGCACAGCCCGGCTGTGTGGTGCTCAGGGCAGGCCCTCTGGAGGAGGTGAGCCTGGGCTCTTGGGCTAATGTTTCAGCCCTCACTTTCCAGTCCTGAGCTGTTGTCACCAGTCCATCTTTCATGAGACCATTGGAGTGATCTTTCTGGTCTTGTCACTTCATGATTTAAAGTTTCCCTGGGCCTACATAGTGAAGTCCAAATTCAGCATGGTATTACCAGACCCTTATGATCCAGTCTTAACCATTGGTTAGGTGTCCTAGCCATACTGTTTATCTCTTGAGTACCTCTATGCTCTTTGACAAGTCCAGCCCCTACATGTTCATACCTCACTTCTGTGACACAGCCTTCCTTCAGGGCTCCCAATCTCTGTAGCCTCCGTGAACTATGCATTTGCTCTGCTGCTTGATTTGTTTCTGTGACTGTCCCATTCTCCTCGGGACACATAGCAGGGACCTTGTCTTGGTCCTTTTTTTTTTTTTGGCTTTAACAGAACATAGCAAAGAACCTGACACAGGTGTATTCTGAGTTTACCACTGGGGTTATCACAGAGGTCTGCTAAGTGAATACAACACAGTGGGGACCCAGAACCTCTAGAAAGGGTTGAGGATTACAATCCCCAGATAGCTACAATGAGGGAATAATGTAACCTGTTTGCCTAGGGTGTTACATGGTAATCTTGAATTAGAACAACTGAGACTTCCATGGGACCTTAGGGTGATAACCATTAAACCTACTCTTTCAGTGTTAACTTTGTAAAAGCATCACACTAAGGAGGTTGTCATTTAATCCTCATACCTACCCTGGATTATTAACACTGTTGATGAAGAAAGCCTTACTTGGCTAAGATATAGAGCAGGTTAGTAAGTGGTAGAATAGATAATTCCAGTCCTGTCTCCAAAATACACATTTTTTTAATTAAAAAAATTTTTAATTTTCAATATATTTCTTATTTTTGATTTTTTATTTTCTGTAGAGTTGGAGTTTTGCCATGTTGTCCAAGCTGATCTCGAACTCATGGGTGCAAGCCATACCCCAACCTCGACCTCCCAAAGTGTTGGGCATACTGGCATGAGCCATGGTGCCTGGCCTAAAAATGCATACCCTTAAGCACTATGCCCTTACATTTTTAGATGTGGGATTTCTGTCTACCACATCGCCCCCACTAAGACCTAGGGCTTAGGTGTTGAGGTGGGAAAGATCTTGAGGCTTTTCTTCTCAAAATTAATCGGAAATGATGTGAATTTTATGTCTCTTTCTGGGGTTTTCCTCATAAGCTAATCTGGATTAGTAGACTTAAAGGTGAATGACCAACTGTATCCCTGGTTCACTGGTTAGGAAGAGTACGTAGTCATTGTGTATAGGCTATTTTCCTTAGTAACCTTGGGCAACATGCTCAACCTCTCCAAGCCAGTCTCCTTTGTGAAAGGTGATATACTTACAAGGCGATATATTAAATGGGAACCCAGGCAGGTTACCTACCCTACCATGACACTGGAAGTATTCTTTGCCTTAAGAAAAGGAGAATTGCTGGTTGGTTCCAGGTCTTGTGGGTACTTACTCTCTTTTCCCCTGGGCAATTTTGCTATAAAAATAGACCCAGGATCTCAAGGCCCAGTGGCTTTTGCCTTCTGGGATAATTTTTTGCCTCCCTGTTTAGTAGTAAGGGTCACATTTTAAATTGCAGCTATCACACTGGAGGGCGTCAGATCATTTACAACTTTGACTACTTAAATATTACTTGCTAAGATCTTGAGCTTGTCTCATGTTGACAGACTAGTGAAGTTGGTTACATTGTCTCTCTCCTCACTGGAGGGAGAGATTCAGAGTTGCCCTGTCCAACCCAGTGCTATCTCTGGAAAGGGTTGGATTGAAATCTGGTTTCCCTTCATTCTGAGCTGTCATCATGGGGGTTAGGTGAAAGGGTCCCGAGTAAGAAGATGGCATGGGTCCTAGGGTGCGGAGCCAGATGCCAAGTCAGACTTCACTCGGTAGCTTTATTCAAAGTCCCACTTTCACTCGTAGCATGTCGTAGGTGGTCTCTGCAAGTTGCTGACCCTGATTCAGACTGTTACATAAAAATCAGACACTTGGTTTTAGTTCCCAAACTGATTTTGATGACATTCTTGACTGCAGGGCTTGGAGTTAACCCCCCTGGGCCTGAGTTGTCCCTCTGTAAAGTTACACATCATTTCAGACTCAAAGGCCTCTAGCATGCAGGGTCTGGTGTCATAATAGGCACCGATGGGAACCATTACGTCATTGGCTTTTTTGGCTTTAATCTTCCCAATTGTAAGTTCCTTTCATGTTTAAAACAAGTTTAAAAGACAGGGGGACTTAGGCAAGCTCAGGCAGTCTAGCCTTTAATACAAGAATTTCAAAACATAAAGGAAAAAAACTTTTTTTTTTTTTTAATCAGTACTTTGTGAGTTACAAGACAGCAGCAGCTCCTTAGTGTTGATTGCTGAGGCCTTTTTGGTTTGAAAACTCTGCTTCCTTTGTGAATTTGGTGTTAGGAGTTCTTATTGTTATTCTGCAGCTTTTACTATTGTCCTTTATTTACTGAACACAGTGAATACCAAGCACTCTGTTTATTAGAGGCTAGGAGTAGGGGCGGGTGGTTAAAGAAACAAAAAAGCGAATAATCTCCTCAAGGAGTTTCTGGCCTAATAGAATTATAGTAGACAGTGAAGTATCTAAACCCAGGAAATCAGAGTGAGGCACTGTGTCCATCGCCTTGAGAATTAATAGGCTGCATTTCTCGGTTCTCTTTTTTTTTTCCCCAACTGAGTCTTTCTGTGGACTTACATGGAACTTCTTATTCTCTTAAATCCTTAAGTTGCTTGACGATGTTCTTGAATTTGGAGAAACGGGATGTAGGGCCGTATGAAAAATCATTTGAAATCAGATTTAGGGGTATAAGGTTGAATAGTAATGTTTTACAAAGAAGAATGTAAGGCAGATAACTAATTCATCACGTCCAAAGTATAAAACTGCTACCTTTTCCCTAGAAAAGGAAAGCTCATTTTCGGCAGCCTAAATCAGTAAGATTTTCTTCCTCCTCCAAGTGCAGATTTTGTACCCTTTGTTTGTCAAAACATTCTTTGGCCCTACGCATGCCAGAGTGATATAGAAAGGAAGTTACCACATTTTTTTTGAGAACAAATCACTCCTGATAAAATTTCTTAGACAATTGATAATCATTTTGAGAAGAAATTTAATTGTATTTGGCTCTGTGTCTCACCTCTTTGGTATCACTCTTCTACCTCTTCCATCACTATAGCTAAATATTTAGAAGTATGTCTTGACACCTAGCACAAATGTTTCGGTTAAGTATTTTAAAACTGATGGATGGTATGGCCGGGCACTGTGGCTCACGCCTGTAATCCCAGCACTTTGGGAGGCCAAGGCGGGTGGATCACCTGAGGTCAGGAGTTTGAGACCAGCCTGACCAACATGGAGAAACCCCGTCTCTACTAAAAATACAAAATTTAGCCAGGGGTGGTGGCGCATGCCTGTAGTCCTGGCTACTCAGGAGGCTGAGGCAGGAGAATTGTCTGAACCCGGGAGGCAGAGGTTGCAGTGAGCCAAGATCGTGCCATTGCACTCCAGCCTGGGCAACAAGAGCAAAATTCAGTCTCAAAAAACAAAACAAAAAACTTTGATGGTATAGTACGAAAGAAACGTCTTGCAGTTTTCTGTTGCAGAGAATTAATTAGAACCAACCTGTCGGATTGTACCCATTCGCCTTTCAGAATCCTTTCTTCTCTGTGGAAACCCACGCTCCCAGCAGTGTGTGGAACACAGTAGATTCTCAAGGAATGCTTGTTGAATGTTGCAGTCTGCATCTTCTTGAAATAACAGAACTGTTGATAGCTGTTTAAAAGTAAAATGTGTCTAAAAAACATTTGGAAATTAAGATGTAAGAGATACAATGCACCAAAGCAATCTCTTAATTACTTAAAATGAATTATTTCAAAGAATCTTCTTTAATTGAATTTTCTGTGAAGTCTGGAATTTGTAAATTATGCCCCTTTGTTCAAACCAGCCCCTGAAAAGAACAATTAAGGCAATCAAGATAGCATTAAAGTTTTCAATGAAGTTGGCATTTTCTGTGTATTAAGATTGGATGTTAGCTGCTGAAGTTTGTGGAGGTAGGACATAAAGCTTCCAACATCAGTAATGCAAAATTGTCTTGAACCTGTGGTAAAATTTTGTTGGAGATTTTTTTCATTGCAGTGAAAAGGGCCATGTAGCATGCCTCAAAGCCAGGTTACTCAGCTTAGTCCTTGTTTAAGCAGTTTTGATATTCAAGTTCAATTTTCTCACTGATTTTATGATTAATTTCTTGGAAAATTTGAAAGTTTTCAAGAAGTAAAAAATTAATATCTTGTTATCCCACTATATAGAGATTAACTGCAGTTCAATGTTTGGTGCATTTTCTTCTAGTCTTTTTTTCTATGTATAAATATTAAAGTTATTACATAGTTGAGATCATACTGCATATATGATACTGTATCTTGCTTTTTTCATTTGAACGTCGTGAGCAATTTTCCCATGACATTACAAACTGTCTTTGAAAAATGGAAAACATTTGGGGCTGTCAGCATAACTGAAAATGTTTTCTTGGTGTGACACATGTATCTTTGTAATTGGTTTGATTTAGTGTGCTTTATTTCAATAAAAATTCAGTATTATAATTTACAGATTGGGGTGGGGAGTGGTATCTACTTCAAATTACTGAAATCTTCCTAGTAGAATTCTTTTTTAAATGTTTGAACTCCCCTGGTACATCTTAAATGCGACATTGACACTGCAGGTGCTTGGATGTCCTGGCACCTCAGAACACAACTTTGTGCGAAAGGAGTGCTGTGCATCTCAATAGTGCAATTCATTTCCAATGCAAGAATGCCAGGTTCTTAGGGCCCCCGGTCAGGATATTACCTACTTTATTTAAGTTGTGATTTTAAATCCCGTTTTCTATGGGAGATAACACTGGTGGAACAGATCTGCAGAGGGCCCTGCACCTGCGCTGGTGGATCAACGGTGTCTTCTCACCTCCAGGGCTAGCTGCCTTGCCTTCCCTCACGGGGCTTAAGTGGCTGGGAAGCAGATAGTGTAGATGAAGTCCTGGGCCGCTGGCTGCTGGACTGAGGCAGTGAGATGACTGGGCTGGCATTTGTTCTTTCTCTGCCTGTGTGTGACCTCTAACTATGTGCCTGGAAACTGAATTACATGTAATTAATGCTGCAAACAGGATTTTCTTATTGCCTAAGCATGAACTTGGTATGAAAATAATAGTTAATAATTTACCATGTAACTTGGATTCTTATAACCTGGACTGTAAATTTGTTTTAGCTCCAGTGGGAGTTTCCTTTTCAGAGTATGACGAAACCATCCTCATCTTTTCCACCCCTGGACTAATCATTTAAAATGGATACAGAAACTTTAAAACTGCTGAGTTTATCTTGTGTTAAGCAATTAAGACTTCTCTGTCTAATCATGCTACTTGTTCTGCTTTTGTCAATTGATACTCCAGTAGCCCTTTTGAAAAAGTATGTTTTTGGTAGAAATTAAGTTGTATGCCCTCAGGACGTACAACTTGGTTTTTTTTTTTCTTTTTTTTTTTTTTTTTTTTTTGTTCTGAAGCATGTTTAGATTTTTCTGTACTTGTATAGGTCTGATTGTTTATGTGGCTTAGCTAAGGTTTTCTAAAGCATCTTCTAGTAGCTGTCATTGGTTTGTAAAATAAAATTTGGGCTGTCAAAATGCACATTTTTTGGTGGTTAATCTTAATTATTTTTGACCCTTGTGAAAAGTCTTTTTGGGGAAGATTAGGTAGACAAACTTTGAAAATATTTTCACTGCTATGAGAGTCAGTCATAGATCATACTGCACATTACAGTTATCAAGCTAAACACCCAGGTCATACACCCAGTAGAAAAAGATGATTTCCCAGAAGCTGCTGGAATTTTCAGATTGACCAAATTGATGTTTAACACATCTTTTTCATGGAGAATAGCAACTGAAACAATAAGGAACATTTGCTTGAAATCCCTGGTCCACTTCTGATAGTGTTTTGAGCCTTCCATATTTGTTGTTAGGTATTTATTAAACATGCTGCCATGAGACTCCTATGTTAACAAGGGCATTGGGGTGGGGTTTGTTGAATTCTTTTTATCATTTGCAATGATAAAGGGGATCTTGATTTTAATTATTGAAGTAGCCCAGTTTATTGCTGAATGTGCCCATATTTTGCCATTATAATTACCTTTTGGATTATGAAACAAGTATGAAAGGTTATCCTTGAAGAACATGGGCACCTTGTAATATGTTACAGGCTGAGACACTAGGTGAAATAAGGCACACCTCTCCCCTCAAGTTTAGTCTTGCTGTAGAACTTTAAAAAAAAAGCCAACAATGGGGATAATTGAGTTTTAAACTTGATGGCAATGATTTAAGTGAAGAGAACCATCTGGGTTTATTTCCTGGTGTTGGAGAGGTGAATAAACATCAACAGTTGAGCCTTTGATTTCAGTGGATTTCAACATGAGGGGGTAGGACTTTGACGTATTATTCTTTTTCAGAATTCATAAGTGCCAGGCACTGTGCTTAGGTCATTAGATGGAGATGAGAAGATATTTTCTATAGGAAGAGATGGTTGATTGTACCATGCTGTAGAAAGATGGCTGAAGATTTTTTTTGGTTTATTTTGTTTTTTAAAAGTAAGCTTGTGCCGGTTGGGGAAGAGGAAGTGAAGTTCCTTTTTGATGGTGTTGAGTTTGAGATGTCCAGTAGGCAGTTAGAAATCTGGGAGGGCTGTTGAGCTCTTTAGTCCAGTTTTGGGAAACGTGTGTGGGTAAGGTAGGGGTTGAGGATATCACCCAGGGTGACACTAGCCTTTCAGGGACAGAAGGGAACCCCACCAAGGCGACTGAGGAGGGAGCAGAGAGTTTCAATTTCAAGGAGGAGGAAAGAGGAGCCAGCAGGAAAATAAAATGGAGAGGTAGGAGAACCAGGGAAGGAGCCTCAGAAGGGAGGTGCTGGGGAACAGGTGGGCTCACTCAGGGAGTGAATGTTGGGAGAGAGAGACATTTGCAAACGTTGGAAGAGACAGATAGTTGCAGGCCTCACTTTCAGAGAGCTGCAAATTGCATGATGTTGGTAGTGGGGATTCGGTCTAAGGGTGAAGTGAAGAGGGCAGGAGGGGAAGGGAGAGAAACCGTTTAAAGAGATGAGGCCTAAGAGGCAGGCTGGCCCTAGGACCGACCTGAAGCTACCTTTTGGTAAAATACTCTAGGCTTAGAAGAGGATCAGAATAATCGAATAGGAATATAGATTACACTTGAGTGGGAGTCCTAGCTCTTGTTTACTACCTGTTGACCTTGGATGAATTAACTTTCAAACTTGGATTTTCATCTGCAGAATGGAGATATTATAGGTGTCATAGGAAGTAATTGACATAGTACCTGATGCAGGAAGTATTCTCATGTTAATGCTTCTATTTTTTAATAGGTGCTACTTGGAAAGGTTGAGAGGCTAAAGAGGGACAGTTTGATTTCCTCTGACCACCAGCGGGAAGGGAGGATGTGTCTTCTGCAGGGAGAGCAGCCAGGGGATTGGTTGGATCAGTGCAGAAAGGAATGGGGGGCACCTAGAGTGCTGAGTTGAGCACCTCAGAAGGGAGGTGTGGCCCGCAGGACATTGTCAGCACGTGCGATGATAGTGCAGGCCGTGGATTTGAGAACATTCACAGAATATTTGGTGGAGGAAAACGTCCAGGGGAATGTAATAGATTGATGTGATAGGAGGCAGAGACTTTTCAACTTAAAATTCAAATTTAAACTACATATTTAGGGAGTTCATTATTAGAAAGAATGGGCCCCTGTCAAATGAAACCTCTAAGCTTACTTGAAAATCTTATAAGTCCTATCCTTTGAAAATTAATTGATAGTCAAGCAATAACAGATCCCTAGGTGAGGCGAGAATAGTGGAAGGGGAAATTCCTAAGGCAGAAGATCACTGCCAGTGACGGTAGGTTTTTAAAAATGCAACACTGTGGTTGGTGTTTCCTGGCCTGACTCATACCTTTCACAGGTTTATCCTGAACATTTAGGAGTGGAATGTAAGTTTGGCTCCTTAACTGTGTAAGAGTTTAAGGAAAGGAATGAGTATCCATGAGTGCTGGGTATGTTCTGGATTCAGTAAAGTAACTTTCTTTTGTTTTTGAGACGGAGTTTTGCTCTTGTCACCCAGGCTGGAGTGCAACCTCGGTTCTTTGCAACCACTGCCTCCCAGGTTCAAGCAATTCTCCTCCTCAGCCTCCCGAGTGGCTGGGATTACAGGCGCCTGCCACCACGCCCGGCTAATTTTTATATTTTTTAGTAGAGACGGGTTTTCACCATGTTGGCCAGGCTGGTCGTGAACTCCTGACCTCAAGAGATCTGCCCGCCTCGGCCTCCCAAAGTGCTGAGATTACAGGTGTGAGCCACTGCGCCTGGCCCTGGATTCAGTAACTCTTAATGTTGAAAACAAAGCAGCAGGATTCTTCACAACCCTCTCCCCTCCCCACTTCCCTGAAGGATGAGAGAGAGGATCATGATTGAGGCTGTCCTGAAGGACATCTACCAAATACCTGCCAGGCCTTAGGTGATCACGTAGCCTGATTTGTCCAGGGCATACTGACTTTGTACCTGATGTCCCAGTAGAAATTTTAACAGTGACTCTTTTCGGGTTCAACAGTAATACTGTTTTGAATGACAAGTTATGTGATCACCTTATCTAGAGGGGATGTTGGAACAAGCCCAGCTGGGCCTGGAAGTGATTTCTGGCTCTCCTGAAAACATCACACACATACACACTCATCAGAGGGGTCTGTTGGAATGGTAACTTTGGGTAACCAAAAATGTCTTGTCTTTAAAGCAAATGTCTCCTGTCCTTATCTGTAAATTTTGTGCAGTACCTACCTCATAGATGGGAGAATTTCATGAGATATTTGTACACCTAGCACGGTGGTTGACACATAGTAACTTTTAGTAATTGGTAGTTACCAATATTGTAGATATTGGTAGTATTACCAATAAAGTATATGTCAAGGCCAGATGATATGTTTTTCCAGAATAAAACTTAATTGCTTACTAGTAATCCCTTATAAAGAAAATAGGCAGACATGCTTTGACATTGTGACAACATGGAAAGTAAGTGGGTTGCTTTCAAAAGGGTTAAATAATTGAGCAACTCTAAAACCTTTTTTCTTCTTCCTAGGTCTTAGTGGTGCAATGGCTAGTATAAGCGTGCGTTCGAGTACCCCAGGCTCTCCTACACATGTAAGCAGTGGATCGAATGCTAGTCGAAGGAGAAATGGACTCCATGATGTCGATTTGAACACTTTCATATCAGAAGAAATGGCACTCCACTTGGACAATGGTGGAACTAGAAAGCGTACCTCAGCCCAGTGTGGCGATGTCATTACAGACTCACCAACCCATAAACGCAACAGAATGATCTAAACTGCAAACATTTTCACACCCACCATGCTGCTTGAAAGCCACTTGATCCTCAACATATACTGTAATTGCAAAGGAAACATGAGGCCATCTTCCCTTGTTCACTGTTTAAGACAAGTGAATTCTATAGTGGTTGCCATAAAAGGAAGTTCTAGGTATTTATAGTAGATGCCCTTGTAATTATGGCTTTCTTAAAACTATAATCCTAGCAGAGGACATCAGATATTGTGTAGTCGTTAACAAGATCATCATAGGCAAACATATATCCGTTCCAAGGCTAAAAGTGACCTTAACTGTATTTATTCTCAAAGGGAAAGGAAATATCGGATGTTTATTTGGTTATAGAATGCTTTTTTTCTTTTTTTGAGGGTCCATTTCCTGCTGCGTTGAGTATTTTGCTTCAGCAGTATTGCCAGGTTCCTAAAATTGTCTAAAAACATGATTTGGCTTCCATTTTTGCAGCTGCACTGTACCATGCACCTGGTTTCTATATAGTAACAGTGTGCAATTCTAATTATTGGACCGTGCCCTGTTTTTAGTTTTCAAAGCAGTTTCTAATTCTGGTGATTGTGTGATGTAAAGAGGTGCTATGATGGTCATGCAATTAATACTAAATATTGAATCAATGCACAGAGCTTTATTGGATTCACTTTGTGTGTGTTAGTGCTCTAAAGTAGCAATATTATTATTAAACTGCCCCCAGATTAACCCTGTAGGCCTAAAGTACTCAGTTTTAAGACAAACACTACTTCCCATGCAGGGTACTTTCCTTATGGTAAATGTAAACATGTAGACTGCATTCGAGGTGACCTAAAGTAGAGCGGTCATGAACTTTGAGAATGGGCTTCCTTTTTGGTTCAGTATTAGAGGGAGAGGGAGATGGATGGTGGAGTAGGTTTTCTAGTCTATCATTTTACATTTTTCATGGAGTCCCTGCTTAGTGCAGTTTCCATTGGAATGGGTGGAAGACGACAAAGCTCTCTTTTATCTGCTAATAATGTGATTGCAACTTAAAATAGCAAAACCCAACTCTCCCTGTCCCTCCAATCCCTCTCCTAAAAAGTTGAGTTTGGAATCTCATTCTGGAAAAGATGGAATCGCATGGAGATTCTCTAGCTGTTAGGTAGACCTAAATAAAAGTTCTCATTAGATTCCTCTTTTGAGTAAATATAAGACCTCTTGTAGCTACAATGTTTTAGAGCATGTTTCATCTTCATTTTTAATATCCTGAACTGAATGATAGTGTTTTTTTAGATGAAGAACTGATGTCAGCCTGCCAGGTACTGTAATTTATTCTATCATATTATTATATTATATATCAAGTAGGACAGTGAAAAATGTTTCCTTGCAAACTTGTAGTCCAGTATCAGTTACTTCCTATTTTTATCCTTAGAAGACCATTGCAAATCAGTGTAAGGGTTTTTCCAGTAATTACTCACAGCACTTTGTTAAAGTTTGCAATTTCTTCAGCCATTTAATAATACCTTTCTGTGAAGAAACTTTGCTGAGTTAACCATAAATATTCATTCATTGACTGGGTGGGATGTGAATGGAATGTTAGAAATGTTGTGTGAATTGAAATTCTGTATTCATTATAGATGTAGCCCTTATTTAAAAAAGTGAATTCCATACTAAAACTAGGAATGAAAGATATTTCTAAATCTTTGCAAAAGTGGATCATTTTTTGTTTGACTATAATAGCAGGAAGAATTATAGCAATCTGTCATATTACCTTAGACAAGCCTATGTATTATGAATACTTTCAAGCTTCCCTTTGGAATATACAAGACATGCATTTGGAGTTACCTTTGTTTTTCTATCGTTGTAAATTTAGATTCTGGAATTGGGGTTTGGTGGTGCAATGTGTTGCTCACAAGTGGCCAGAACTCCTATTCCTAAAAGGATTTTGAGATGGAGGAACACATATTTAATTCCCCTTTATGCCTTGGTTCTCGTTCCTCTTTCCACGTTGGATAACAATTTTTTGGTTGTTTTGTTTAAGTTGGTGCTCTGAAGCTTAATCTCAGTACCCTTTACTCTGAATTGTCAAATTTTGATAAAACATGTGCCATTTTCTTTGGTAAGAGAAAGCAGGTCTTAATGTCTGCCAGAACACAATTTATATGCCTTATTGGCTTCATTAAACTTTTACAAAACTTTAGCATTTGTTACTTTTTTCCATTGCATTTACTTTCAAATGCACCTAATGCATTTGTCACCCAGTTGCAACTTTTCCCTTCTCTGTCCCATTGCTCTCTCCTTTCCCCCAAACACAGAATAAACATGAAGCTCAGCAGTAGAAGCGTAACGATTTCTCTTAGGAAAAACTTCTGACAGCTAGATTTTTCAAGTGTTTCCCCGTGCTAGTTTAGATGCAAAACAAATCATGGAAGATTGCATACCTGTGTGGTACTTTAAAAACAAGTTGACTTTTTCAGTTTCTTGAACAGTTAAGGGTGGATTTAAAAACTAGACAGTTTAGTTTGGGGGAACAGAACCTCTCTTCGACTTAAGCCAGATTCTCTGATTCTTTTAGACGTCATAGCTCCTTAGTTCTGCTCCTGTTGCCCTAACTTGGCATGGGCAAGTTGAAATTCATCCTTAGACTGCAGCGTTCTGAGCATGGCTGAAGTATTACAATGTTTAATATTTTATAGAGCAAAATTAATGGAAAGCATTTGGCTGAATCTAAAGACCTGCAGTCAGATTCTTCAATGTGGTTTACCCAGCTGGAGTAGTGATACACACCTTAATCATAAAATGAATAAAAACAAAAAAACCATTGGGGCTTGTCTGCAGTTTTGTTTTGGTCATCACATCTGAATAACTTTTTGATGCAATCAAATGAAGTTTAGGCTTTTAAAAAAGAATTAGCTTTCTAAATGTTTTTTTCTAAGGGCTACTGGAACTCATTAAACTCGAATAATTGTGGCTTTGGGCCTGAAGATTTCCATTCAACAGTGAAAACTGGCTAACTTCCTTTATAGTGAGAGGGATGGCCAACATCCAACCCAGAGAGCTAGTCAACCTCAGAGGCCAGTGCAAGACGCCAAGAGATGATTTTGAAATGGAGCCATAATTTTAGAAAATTATGAACAGAATGAATAAGTTTTTGGCCTGGCTACTACCTCTAGTGGTGACTATATTAGCAGATGAATCCATTGCATTTTCCTTCATGTAGTATGTTATAACCTGGCGCTTCATTCATTAGATTGATGGCTGAGGTATTTAGTTATGGTGAGGATGGGAATCTTCAGAGATACATTCTGGACTTGTGGAATGAAGTGACTAGAAAGGTCCTTCCAGAGGAACCCCTTGTTTAAAGTTATAATTGTTTATGGTGCCTGCTACCCCTTCTTGAAAGTTGTGGGCTTTGATGGTTTAGATGACCTTACCCCATAAGGCCAGCTTCTAGCCTCCCTTTGGAATATTTGAGGTGTGTGATGTTTTAGTGGGGGCAGCATTTGAGAGAGGAGCAGGCCCGAGCACTCAGGCTGGCTGTCAGACCATGTGTTGTACTGTTGGGTTTGATGGGATAAGATCCAGGGTTTTACTTCCTATAATGGGACCTGCAGGCTCCTTGTGAAGTTCAGTAGACAGCCTGTGACGTGGCAAGTCAAATTTTCAATGGCCCCTCTTTTTATTTAGTGCTTAAAAAAAAAGATTTAAAACAGCAAAAATCAAGCCACACAGCAGCTTATAGTATATACAGGTCTTTTATACATTAGAATTAATATGGTGAAATCTTTTTTGTGTGTGTGTGTGACAGAGTTTCACTCTGTCACCCAGGCTGGAGTGCAGTGGTGTGATCTTGGCTCACCGCAACCTCTGCCTCCTGGGTTCAAACAATTTTCATGCCTCAGCCTCCTGAGTAGCTGGTATTACAGGCACCTGTCACCACACCTGGCTAATTTTTGTATTTTTGTTAGATACGGGGTTTCAAATATGGTGAAATCTTATGACAGAATAGTATTCCCTTGTACAGATGAGCCTTGATGCAGGTTACAGATTTTTTATAATTAGTAATGCAGCAGTGAAGTTTTTTCTTTTTCTTGTTTTTTGAGACGGAGTCTCTGTCGCTGGAGTGCCGTGGTGCGATCCCAGGTCTGCCTCCCCCAGGTTCAAGCTATTCTCCTGCCTAGAACTACAGGTGTGCGCCACCACGCCCAGCTAATTTAATTTTTAATTTTTAATTTTTAGTAGAGACGGCATTTCACCATGTTGGCCAGGCTAGTCTTGAATTCCTGACCTTAAGTGATCTGCCCGCCTTGGCCTCCCCAAGTACTGGGATTACAGGCATGAGACACTGCGCCTGGCCTATTTTTTAAATTTCTCTATGACAAATTTCTGCAGATGAACCATCTGGGTCAAAGGAATTCATCTATAAAATACTGATGGGTCTTGCCAAAGTACCTTCTGCAAGGTACCAGTTAATACTTCCATCAGAAAGTAAGAGCACCTGTTCCCTTACATCATAGCCAGTGTTAGGTATTCATACTTCCTTTGGCAGAAGTGACCTTTCAGTTTTAATCTGTTATTTTACCTGCTCGTATGAAGGAAGACTTTTTGCTTGATATCACGTGGGTTTGAATGCTGACTCTACTACCAGGTCTGGGAACCTAGGTCTGTTTGCCTCTCTGGGCTCAGTTTTATCATCTGTGAAATAAATAGAAAAAATAGAAAAATAAATTTAAAAATGTGAATGTTAGTGACTTGTGTTCCTTGGAAGTTGGATACATTTACATCTCCATTTATAATTCTCCCATCAGCAGAGCCCTGGAGAACTCTGGATTGTGGCTACTAGCTTCTCTTAACATGCCATTGAAAAATTAGCTCTTTTTGGCTAGGCGTGGTGGGTCATTCCTGTAATCCCAGCACTGGGAGGCCGAGGCGGGCGGATCACGAGGTCAAGAGATTGAGACCATCCTGGCCAACATGGTGAAACCTCGTCTCTACTAAAAATACAAAAATTAGCTGGGCGTGGTGGTGCGCACCTGTAGTCCCACTTCCTCGGGAGGGTGAGACAGGAGAATCACTTGAACCCCGGAGGCGGAGAGGTTGCGGTGAGCAAAGATTGCACCACTGCACTCCAGCCTGGTGACAGAGCGAGACTCCGTCTAAAAAAAGAAAAAGAAAAATTAGCCCTTTCTTTTTTCTTTGAGGCAGGGTTTTACTCTGTTGCCTAGGCTGGAGTGCAGTGGCACGATCATAGCTCACTGCAGCCTGGATAGGTAACGAACTAAGTGGTGAGTTTTAAGGGAAGGGGCTTATTCACATGTGAGAGAGATTTTAATTTTTCGAACTGAAGTTGAGTGCCCTCCCAGGAGATGCCACAGGTCGGCAAGTACAGGCTGCCATACTTCACTAGCACTTAACCCTCAAGTGGGGAAGCTACTCCTCTTTAGCCCAAGTAGAGGGAGTATGGGGTGCTAGTGTGGTTGCTGTGCACTGCCACTGTTGGGGTGGGTGCTGGTGTGCTTGCTGT
>NW_026652453.1:0-55416 GCF_009828535.3 Hylobates moloch
TTTAACACTTTGATATGTATTTCCAAGTATCATCCAGAAACATTGTTTTAGTTCATATGCCTAGCAAGAGGATAAAACTGTACCTGTATCCTCACCAATGCTGAGTAATTTACAAGTAAAATCTTTGTTAGTTTGACATATGAAAAGAAAAGAAAAAGAAAACAGAGTGGTGTTTGAAAAGAACCACAAAATACAAAGAATTGGTAGTTGTTTAATGTGTATTGAGATGTAGCTTTGCAAGATAAAAACACTCTAGTGATATGCTGCATAACAATGTCAATATAATAAGACCAAACTGAATATTTGGAAATACATATTTTGAGATGGAGTCTTACTCTGTCTCCCAGGCTGGAGTGCCTCCTGGGTTCTAGTGATTCCCCTGCCTCAACCTCCTGAGTAGCTGGTACTACAGGCATAGGCCACCATGCCTGGCTAATTTTTTGTATTTTAGTAGAGATGGGATTTCACCATGTTGGCCAGATGGTCTCGATCTCCTGACCTCGGGATCCACCAACCTCAGCCTCCCAAAGTGCTGCAATAACAGGCATGTACCTGTAGATACACCATATAAAATAATTTTAATATCAATAACAAACTGGAAAATATAGAGGCATAGTTTTATATTCAATTGATGTTGTTATGAGATTAAAATATATTGTTTTAACTTTAAGATGTATGTAATCTCCAGTTTTTGAGATGATTACAAAGATATTATTTATAGAAAGTATGCAAAAGAATATAAAATATAATCAAAGCAAGCCAGTACAAAATTAAATGAAAATTAAGTAAGTAATACAGAAAATGAGAAAAATATAACTACTAGAAACACATAAAACAATAACAATATTAGTGGTAATAACAACTTCATTTCTTTAACCAATCATTTCAAATATAGATTAAACTACCTAATGAAATGAAATGTAATCATAGGACTTTGGAAGGTCAAGGTGGGCTGATCACTTGATCCCAAAAGTTCAAGATCAGCCTGGGCAACATGGCAAACCTCTGTCTCTACAAAAAATACAAATAAGCTGGTTGACAGAGTGAGACACTATCTCAAAAATAAATGAGGCTGGGCACGGTGGCTCATGCTTGTAATCCCAACACTTTGGGAGGCTGAGGCAGGCAGATCACCTGAATCAGGAGTTCAAGACAAGCCTGACCATCATGGTGAAACCCCGTCTCTACTAAAAATACAAAAAATTAGCTGGGCATGGTGGTATGCACCTGTAATCCCAGCTACTCAGGAGGCTGAGGCAGGAGAATCACTTGACACTGGGAGGTGAAGGTTGCAGTGAGCTGAGATCATGCCATTACACTCCAGCCTGGGCAACAAGAGTGAAACTCCATCTCAAAAACAAACCAAATAAAATAAATAAATAAATACACATATAACTATATATATAAATAAAATTATATAAAGAAAAAGATATAGAATGCCTAAGTGTTTTTTTTTTAAAAAGCATACAGTATGCTGCCTACAAAGGACTTACTTTAGCATTGAGTCAAATAGGCTGAAAGTAACAGAATGAAAAAAAATGTATATTCCATGAAAATAGTAACTGCAATTGAGTAAGGCGGTCATAATTATATTAGGCATAATATGCTTTAAGTCAAGTACTTCTACAAGACAAAATTGATGTTATATTGTGGGCAGCAAGCCACCTTGGTGCCAAGGCAAGAGACCAAGGACATGAGCTGTTCCAGCATAATAAAATATAAAATAAGAATAGTTATACCAGATATAGATCTTAGATACAATTATATATGAATATCATTAATCATTAGTTGGTAGCAATTACTCTTTATTCCAATATTATAATAATCTTTGATCTATAATCATAACCTAGGAAAAGCCAGGCCATACAGAGATAGGAGCTGAGGGGACATAGTGAGAAGTGACCAGAAGACAAGTGCGAGCCTTCTGTTATGCCCAGACAAGGCCACCAGAGGGCTCCTTGGTCTAGCGGTAACGCCAGCGTCTGGGAAGACGCCCGTTGCCAAGCAGACCATGGTCTAGGGGTAGCGTCAGAGTCAAGGAAAAACACCCGCTACTTAGCAAACTGGGAAAGGGTGTCTCCCTTTCCCTGGGGGTGTTTAGAGAAGACTCTACTCCTCCACCTCTTGTGGAGGGCCTGACATCAGTCAGGCCTGCCCGCAGTTGTCTGGAGGCCTAATCGCCTCCCTGTGATGCTGTGCTTCAGTGGTCACGCTCCTAGTCCGCTTTCAGGTTCCATACTGTACACCTGGCTCTGCCTTTTAGATAACAGTAGCAAAATTAGTGAAAGTACTAAAAGTCTCTGATATGCAGAAATAATGGCATAAGCTGTCTCTCTCTCTCCCTCTCTCTCTCTCTCTGCCTTGGCTGCCAGGCAGGGAAGGGCACCCTGTCCAGTGGACACGTGACCCATGTGACCTTACCTATCATTGGAGATGACTCACATTCTTTACCCTGCCCCTTTTGCTTTGTATCCAATAAATAACAGCGCAGCCAGACATTCGGGGCCACTACCGGTCTCTGTGTCTTGGTGGTAGTGGTCCCCTGGGCCCAGCTGTTTTTTCTTTTATCTCTTCATCTTGTGTCTTTATTTCTACAATCTCTCATCTCCGAACACAGGGAGAAAAACCCACCGATCCTGTGGGGATGGTGCCTACATTATATGATGGTAAAGTGAGTTGATTTAGCAGGAATGTATAACTATAATATTTATCTATCTATATGTATATGTGTGTATAACATCAGAGCTCCAAAATATATAAAGCAAATACTAATAAAAGTGAAGCAACATATACATAGCAACATAATGATTGTAGACATCAAGACCCAGTTTGCAATAATAGAAAATTCAGGTAAAAAATAACAACCAAAAAACTTAGACAACATTATAGACTATATTGATTCTTTTGCATATAGAGAAATACTTGAGAGTGCATAATTTATAAAGAAAAATTGTTTATTTGGCTCACAGCTTGGCAGAGTGTATAAGCAGTGTGTGCCAGCATCTACTTCTGGTGAGGATTTCAGAAAGCTTAAAATGAAGGTGGAAGGTAAAGAGTAACTGGACATATTATATGGTAAGAGACAGATCAAGTATGAGGTGAAGGAGTCACGTTCTTTTAATGAACCAGCTCTTATTTGAATTGATAGAGTGTAAACTTTTTGATTACCGAGAGGATGTACCAAGCCATTCATGAGAAATTTGCCCCCAATGACCCAAACGTATCCCACCAGGTCCCATAGCCAACATTGAGGATTTATATTGCAGCATGAGATTTGGACAACAAGGACATCCAAACCATATTATAGACCAACTAGGCTTCACAGACACACACAAAACTCTCCAGTCAAAACCAGGATAATACATAATATTCTTATTTGCATTCTGTTAGGACATATAACAAGTTTTATTAAATTTAAAAATACTGACTTGGTGCCATAGCTCTTGCCTATAATCCTAACACTTTGGGTGATCCATTGGTGTCAAAAGTTTGAGACCATCCTGGGCAACATAGTGAGATCTTAACACTACAAACAAGCAAACAATTAGCCAGACATGGTAGTGCATGTCTACAGTCCTAGATACTCAAAAAACTGAGGTGAAAGAATAATCACTTGAGCCCAGGAGGTTGAGGCTACAATAAGCTAAAATTCTGCCACTGCACTGCAGCCTGGGTGACGGTAAGATCTTGTCTCAAAACAACAACAAATCAATTTAAAAACACTAAAATTATGCACTGGGTGCTTTCTAATAAAACCTGAATAAAACTAGAAATTAAAAAGCAAAAGTCAAACTGGCAAATTCAAAAATATGTGAATATGAAACACACTCTTCAATATATTCTTGCTCGGGGTCAAAAATTTCATTTTTCAAAGATAACAATACAACCTACAGTTAAAAGCTACAGTAACATAAACAATATGATACTGACACAAAGATAAACAGATGAAAGAACAGAATAGAGAGCTCAGAAATGAACCATTTTGTATATGATCAAATTATTTTCCACAAAGTTGCAATATTTACAAAATAGAGAAAAATAATCTCTTCAAAAACTGAACACTGATGAAGTTGATTTCTTAACATTAAGTTGGCTTATTTTCTTGAATGATACAAAAACATATTTTAAATAAACTACTTAGACATAAAAATACATAAATGAAAGAAAGTATTTATAAATCTATATCCAAAACATGTAACACAGGCCAGGGGCAGTGTCTCAAGCCTGTAATCCTAGCAATTGGGGAGGGTGAGGTGGGCAGATACCTGAGGTCAGAAGTTCAAGTCCAGCCTGGTCAACATGCTAAACACCATCTTTACTAAAAATACAAAAATTAGCTTGGCCATGTGGCATGCACATGTAATCCCAGCTACTTGGGAGGCTGAGGTATGAGAATTGCTTGAACCAGAAGGCAGAGGTTGCAGAGAGCTGAGATTGCACCACTGCACTTTAGCCTGGGCAGCAAAGCAAATCCATGTTTATTGTAATCAGTATTCACAAAAGCCAATAGGCTGAAGCACCCTAGATGTCTCTTGATTTATAAACATATTAAAAAATATAACATATACATACAATGGAATACTATTCCACCTTAAAGAGAATAATCTTGTCACCTTTTTAGATGAACCTTGTGAATATTATGTCACCTGAATTAATCCAGTAACAAAATTATGGATACTGTATGATTCCACTTATGAGATATCTTAAGTAGTCAAAATCATAAAAACAGAAAGTAGAAGGCTTGTCTTTCAAGGTATGGAGAGAGGGTAAAATGAGCAATTGTTACTTAATGGATATTGAATTTAAGTTTTACAAGACGTTAAGTTTCTAGAAGTCTTTTGCATAACAGCGTGAATATACTTAACATGCATGAAATAAACAGCTTTTTTTGAGATAGGGTCTCACCCTGTCACCCAAGCTGGAGTGTAGTGGCACAATTTTGACTCCCTTCAATCTCCCAAGTAGCTGGGACCATAGCTGCACACCACCATTCCTGGCTATTATTAAATTTTTTCCATAGAGAGGGGTCTCCATATGTTGCCCAGGCTGGTCTCAAACTTTTGGGCTCCACGGATCCTCTTGGCTTGACCTCCCAAACTCCTGGGATTACACATGAGCACCACAAACACACCTGGCCCTGAAATATACACTTCAATAAATTTAAGATAGTAAATTTTATGTTATGTGTTTTTAAAACAATGTTTTCAAAGAAAAACTGAAAAAAATACAGAATTATAAATCTTTTTGAAAATTACCTTCAAATCACAGAAGTGTTTCTTTCACAAAAAGAAATATATATTCATCATTAAACACATGGTGAAAATAAGACTATCTCCATGACTACTCACTTAAGATAAAACTACCATCGAAAATCAGCTAAGAAAGAATATAAGCCATAACTAAAATTGGAGTCATATTTACAGATATACACATATACATATATAATCTGATTGATAGACATGCATAATTTATCTCTTAATTAAACCTCAAATTGACTTAAAGTGTACAAACAGAATTGCAAATTGTCTAAAATTATAATACATAAGTAAAACCAAAAAACACAAGAAACTAATGTTAAGAAACCTACAACGAGGCTGGGTGCAGTGGCTCACACCTGTAATCTTAGCACTTTGGGAGGCCGAGGCACGAACCACAATCCCTTGAACCCCGGAGGCAGAGGTTGCAGTGAGGCAAGATCAAGCCACTGCACTCCAGCCTGTGCGACAGAGTGAGACTCTGTCTTGAAAAAAAAAAAAAAACCTACACTGAGAAAACACACTAATATGGAACTTTGAAACAATAATAGAAATGTTTACTCATAAAACCAGGATCTGGTTTTTTGAAAAGATCAATAAAATTGATAGACCGCTAGCAAGACTAATAAAGAAGAAAAGAGAGAAGACTCAAATAGATGCAATAAAAAGTGATAATGGGAATATCACCACCCATCCCACAGAAATACAAACTACCATCAGAGAATACTGTAAACACCTCTATGCAAATCAACTAAAAAGTGCAGAAGAAACGGATAAATTCCTCAACACATACACCCTCCCAAGACTAAACCAGGAAGAAGTTGAATCTCTGAATAGGTCAATAACAGGCTCTGAAATTGAGGCAATAATTAATAGCTTGCCAACCAAAAAAGTCCAGGACCAGACGGATTCACAGCTGAATTCTACCAGAGGTACAAGGAGGAGCTGGTACCATTCCTTCTGAAACTATTCCAATCAATAGAAAAAGAGGGAATCCTCCCTAACTCATTTTATGAGGCCAGCATCATCCTGATACCAAAACCTGGCAGAGACACAACAAAAAAAGAGAATTTTAGACCAATATCCCTGATGTACATCAATGCAAAAATCCTCAATAAACTGGCAAACCGAATCCAGCAACACATCAAAAAGCTTACCCACCATGATTAAGTGGGCTTCATCCCTGGGATGCAAGGCTGGTTCAACATACACAAATCAATAAATGTAATCCAGCATATAAACAGAATCAACAACAAAAGCCACATGATTATCTCAATAGCTGCAGAAAAGGCCTTTGACAAAATTCAACAGCCCTTCATGCTAAAAACTCTCAATAAATTAGGTATTGATGGGACATATCTCAAAATAATAAGAGCTATTTATGACAAATCCACAGCCAATATCATACTGAATGGGCAAAAACTGGAAGCATTCCCTTTGAAAACTGGCACAAGACAGGGCTGCCCTCTCTCATCACTCCTATTCAACATAGTGTTGGAAGTTCCGGCCAGGGCAATCAGGCAGGAGAAGGGAATAAACAGTAATCAATTCGGAAAAGAGGAAGTCAAATTGTCTGTTTGCAGATGACATGATTGTATATCTAGAAAACCCCATCATCTCAGCCCAAAATCTCCTTAAGCTGATAAGCAACTTCAGCAAAGTCTCAGGATACAAAATCAATGTGCAAAAATCACAAGCATTCTTATACACCAATAACAGACAAACAGAGCCAAATCATGAGTGAACTCCCATTTACAATTGCTTCAAAGATAATAAAATACCTAGGAATCCAGCTTAAAAGGGATGTGAAGGACCTTTTCAAGGAGAACTATAAGCCACTGCTCAACAAAATAAAAGAGGATACAAACAAATGGAAGAACATTCCATGCTCATGGATAGGAAGAATCAATATCGTGAAAATGGCCACACTGCCCGAGGTAATTTATAGATTCAATGCTATCCCCATCAAGCTACTTCTGTGAAGAAGAATGACTTTCTTCACAGAATTGGAAAAAACTATTTTAAAGTTCATATGGAACCAAAAAAGAGCCCGCATTGCCAAGACAATCCTGAGCCAAAAGAACAAAGCTGGAGGCATCATGCTACCTGACTTCAAACTATACTACAAGGCTACAGTAACCAAAACAGCATGGTACTGGTAATAAAACAGAGATATAGACCAATGGAATAGAACAGAGACCTCAGAAATAATGCCACACATCTACAACTATCTGATCTTTGACAAACCTGACAAAAACAAGAAATGGGGAAAGGATTCCCTATTTAACAAATGGTGTTGGGAAAACTGGCTAGCCATATGTAGAAAGCTGAAACTGGATCCCTTCCTTACATCTTATACAAAAATTAATTCAAGATGGATTAAAGACTTAAATTTTAGACATAAAACCATAAAAACCCTAGAAGAAAACCTAGGCAATACCATTCAGGACACAGGCATGGGCAGGGACTTCATGTCTAAAACACCAAAAGCAATGGCAACAAAAGATAAAATTGACAAATGGGATCTAATTAAACTAAAGAGCTTCTGCACAGCAAAAAAAAAAACTACCATCAGAGTGAACAGGCAACCTACAGAATGAGAGAAAATTTTTGCAATCTACCCATCTGACAAAGGGCTAATATCCAGAACCTACAATGAACTCAAACAAATTTACAAGAAAAAAACAAACAACCCCATCAAAAAGTGGGCGAAGGATATGAATAGATACTTCTCAAAAGAAGACATTTATGCAGCCAAAAGACACATGAAAAAATGCTCATCATCACTGGCCATCAGAGAAATGCAAATCAAAACCACAGTGAGACACCATCTCACACCAGTTAGAATGGTGATCATTAAAAAGTCAGGTAACATCAGGTGCTGGAGAGGATGTGGAGAAACAGGAACACTTTTACACTGTTGGTGGGACTGTAAACTAGTTCAACCATCGTGGAAGTCAGTGTGGTGATTCCTCAGGGACCTAGAACTAGAAATAACATTTGACCCAGCCATCCCATTACTGGGTATATACCCAAAGGATTATAAATCATGCTGCTATAAAAACACATGCACACATATGTTTATTGCGGCACTATTCACAATAGCAGAGATTTGGAACCAACCCAAATGTCCAACAATGATAGACTGGATGAAGAAAATGTGGCACATAAACACCATGGAATACTATGGAGCCATAAAAAATGATGAGCTCATGTCATTTGTAGGGACATGGATGAAGCTGGAAACCATCATTCTCAGCACACTATCGCAAGGACAAAAAACCAAACACCGCATGTTCTCACTCATAGGTGGGAATTGAACAATGAGAACACTTGGACACAGGAAGGAGAACATCACACACTGGGGCCTGTTGTGGGGTGGGAGGAGCGGGGAGGGATAGCATTAGGAGATATACCTAATGTAAATGATGAGTTAATGAGTGCAGCACACCAACATGGCACATGTATACATATGTAACAAACTGGCATGTTGTGCACATCTACCCTAGAACTTAAAGTATAATTAAAAAAAGAAAAAAAAAAAAAGGAAGGAAGAAAGGAAGGAAAGAAAGTCACTGAAATCGAAGAAAAATAAGTAAAAAGTTGCTGTTTGTAGATCATACAATCTCATATTTTAAAAACCATAAACAGTATATTAAAAACTCTCTAGCCAGGCATGGTGGCTCATGCATGTAATCCCAGCACACTGACAGGCCAAGGTGGGCGGATCACCTGAAGTCGGGAGTTTGAGACCACTCTGACCAACATGGTGAAACCCCATCTCTACTAAAAATACAAAATTAGCCAGGCATGGTGGTGGTGAGCTGAGATCGTGCCACTGCACTCCAACCTGGGCAACAAGAGGGAAACTGTCAAAAAATAAAAAATAAATAAATAAATAAAGCTGTCTAAACTAATAAATACACTCAGTAAATAGTAAATTACCAAAATAGAAAATTAACACACAAGTATATGAATGGTTTCATGCACTTAAAAGAAACTATTTGATAAAATAGAGGAAGAAAAATCTTATTTAATGTAGCATTAAAAACACTTCTGGGAAAAAAATTGACTAAGGAGATAAAAAATCTTTACAATAAAAAAATTAGAAGATCCAAATAAATTTTAAAATATTTTATGTCTATGACTTGAAAGAATAAGTATTATTAAAGTGTCATATTATCCAAAGTAATCTACAGATTCAATAAACTTCTTATCAAAATTGCAGTGGTTTTTTTTCACAGTAATAGAAAACACAATTCTAAAATTTACATGAAACTACAATAAAGTGTGAATAGCCAAAGCAATCTTGAGGAAAAACAACAAAGCAGAAGCATATCATATGTATAATTGCAAACTATATTTAAAAACTATGTAGTGATAAAAATAGAATGGACTATAAAGAAAAATGAACAAAAAAATGCAATAGAAACTACTCTCACACATCTTAGACCCGATGCAAAAATTGAAATAAAAAGTAGTTTCAGTTTCTCAAAATGATGCAGATATTTTTGTGTCCCCAAGAGAACGGAAAAGCAGCCAGATTGTGCAATCTCTTATATGCCATGAAGAGGACTTTGGCTCTCACTGTGAACTTGAAGGAAGCTCACCAAAACAAAAGTAGAATCCTTAGAGAATTTAAAAGCATAAGACAGAAGATGTCCCTTTGTGAGAGCAAAATTAAAAAACAGAAACAAAAACAAAAAACAGCTGCCCAGGAACTATTTCCTTTGGAACACAGCTTCCCGAATCACATTTTAAGGACTGGCTTTCTCTTTGACCTTGGGACCTCTTACTGTGTTGTCTGTTGTATTCATTTTCACTCACACCTACCTGAGGGGTTGGCTACCATCTCGTGTCTTTTCATAGTCAAAGGCTTTTTTCCTTGTTCCAGACGGGTGATCAGGTCTGGCTTAGAGACAACAATACCTGTTTTGTTAAGAATAAATAACATGAATCTTGCTCATGTTCTCCAATTACAAGCTAGTAATGTGCTTAGCAAAGACGATGTGATAAAATGTTCTAGTAAATTAATACCAAAATACAAATTTATAACAGGAATTTATAGATATTTAAACAATACTTTCAATTTGCCAGGTGCAGTGGCTCACGCCTGTGATTCCAGCACTTCGGGAGGTCAAAGCAGGTGGATCACAAGGTCAGGGGGAGGCCAAGGCGGGTGGATCACGAAGTCAGGAGTTGGAGACCAGCCTGGCCAACATAGTGAAACCCCATCTCTACTAAAAATACAAAAATTAGCAGAGCATGGTAACGCACGCCTGTAGTCCTAGCTACTCGGGAGATCGAGTCAGGAGAATTGCTTGAGCCTGGGAGTTGGAGGTTGCAGTAAGCCAAGATCATGACACTGCACTCCAGCCTGGGCGAAAAAAAAAAAAGAGGAAAAAGAAAATACTTCCAATTTGTAGGTTTCTTAATTTTACTACCTGGTACCACTGAATCAAAAATTGGTGGTAGCATTTAGATTTTCAGGTGGGGGCTACAATATTTTATGTCAGTAAATTTCTGTGATTACCACTAATTTAGAGTGAAGAATACAGCTCAACTCAGGAATGTGGAAAGTTTGGATTAAGATGAAACATCTTGAAGAAATTTTTGTTTTTTTCTCGAGAAGTAATCTTGCTCTGTCATCCAGGCTGGAGTGCAACAGCGCGATCTCGGCCCACTGCAACCTCCGCGTCTTGGGTTGAAGCAATTCTCTTGCCTCACCCTCCCAAGTAGCTGGGATTACAGCCTCATGCCATAACGCCTGGCTGATTTTTTGTATTTTTAGTAGAGATGGGGTTTGACCATGTTGGCCACGCTGGTCTCGAACTCCTGGCCTCAGGCAATCCCCCCGCCTTAGCCTCCCAAAGTGCTGGGATTACAGGCGAGAGGCACTGAAGAAATTCTTTTCTAAATGAACAAATTCCGAAGATTTTCTGGAAAAAATGGATCTGAAACTCCTTTATCCAAAGAATAAATTACTAAAAAACATTCTACAAAAAAGAGAAATAAAACCTTTAGGGTATATTATGAATTATGTATTAAAGTTATCCTCACCAAGGAAGACCAGGTTACTGTAGTTCTCTAACATCACATTCCTATATAGATTCCGCTGTGCAGTGTCCAGGCAATGCCACTCCTCCAGAGAAAATTCTATGGCCACATCTCTAAATTGCAATGGCCCCTGAAAAACACACACACATATTTTTACCAAGTGGCCATGGGTGGAATTTTTAATTCGACTTCAGGTGAAATGAGAGTAAAGAGAAGTGGTTCTGACTTATAGGACTAAAATTATCCAATAAAATAATCTTCAACACAGAAATATTCTCTAATGTATTCTCTGAGAAAAAAAGCGCAGCATTAGATCCACAACATCAGTTCATATATGATATTTTTCTAGATAATAAAGTATAAAATTAAGGGCATAAACATGAACATGTACATTTTTGAGTGCTATATTTACATCACACAGAATGAGATGTGAATATTTTTCATATGGAAAAGACATGTTGAGTTAGAAGTCACCTCTCAAATTTTAATATGTACAATAAGCTGAAGACCTTGTTATGCGGGGGTTTTTTCCCAGAAGATCTGGAACGAAGTCTGATTTTTTGAATTTCTAACAAGCTCGCCAAAAATGTCAATGTTTTTGGCCCGAGAAGGATATTTTGTCAAACATCCAGTAAGTGGAAGAGCCTATGTTTTTCCAAGTTTTTCTGGCCTGTAAACAAAGATAACACCCTTCATTTTCCATAGAAAATTATGTAGAAAAGAAAAGAAAAAAGGACAACTGCCAGATTAAATGTGATGGTTTATGCAAATCTGCTTCATAAGGATGCTTAATAATGAAGAGAAAAATAATTAACTATAGTGAAAAAATCTGTCAGAGAGCTACTTCACCAAGTGAATCATTAACCATTAACTGCACTAGGACAAATTTTTCTGATGTGTTAATGCACACAGAACACAGCATCACTGTTGAAATATTCCTCCCAAATAATGTAAATTATAATCTGAATTTAACCATAAAGAAACACCAGTTTTATGCAAACTCCAAAATACAGTTAACTCGTACATTCTGTAATTTTTAGTAGTAATTTTAAGTAGGCTTCATTTAGCACCCTAGAGAGCAGGTATCTCCTAATAATTTTTTTCAGAACTTTCTGGGTAATAAATTCCATCCCATTTAAATAAGCATTTTCTGAATTCTGTTCTGCATACAGCTAATGGAACATATGAGTGGAGGCTTTTACTTTACCATCTTTACTAAGGACCACAGTTTTCTCCAATAGAAATCTTGAGTATCCACATCTTTCCGTGTTCAACAGCCACAAAGGGAATATTTTTAATATTGTGGATCATAAATTATTGCTGATAATTCTGCATGGCATATAAGAAGCTATGACAGACAGAATGTAGAGAAGTCTTTGGGATATAAAAAAGAAATATTTTTCAAAGACCCTTGACTATCATAGGAATTTTAAGAAGTAGTTAAATCAAACTCAGGGAGGAAAAACACAAGTAGAGAAGTAAAGGTTTGTGAGTACTAAACGCATGGCAGTCCAGGAGGTAGAGTGGACACAGCTCTTCATCTGACACATTTACCTGAAGAAAAGCCATTTTTTTCTTTCTCCTCCTTCCCTGGGGTTTCTTCTCAGATGAGAGTCTCTGTACGAATTACACCTGCATCTGGATAAACATGTTGTACACCTTTAAATGCATATTCTCCAGATGGAGGTGTAATTCGTGGTGTACCACATGTTTATCTGCCAGCATGACATCATCTGGCAGAAAAAGACAGAAAAACCACCCATTTCTATCCTTTAAAACAGAAGAGATTCGGGAACAATGAGCTACTCCATAAGATAAAAATATAAGTCTCTCCTTTCCTGTCCTCAGGTGCCCTCCCCTGCCATAGACACCAGCAACTTTTGCTAATGGGAATATGTACCACACTTTGTCCCTACCAAACTCAAATAGAATAGGCCCTGTGACCACCCACTAGTGCATAGGTGGAACTTAACTCTCATGAATATATTTTAAAGCTCTTATACTTGATTCTGGCATCACCCTAGAGTCACATGAGGCCCTTCATTAAAAAAATATGGATGCTTCCACCCACAACAATAAACAGAAGCTGTGGGGAGGGCACAAGAGATTTCAGCAAATTGGTCATGTGATCCTAATGAGAAGCCTGGGCTGATAATCACTAAGCTAAGCATTGCCTCTCAAGCTTTAATAAGCTTATAAATCACTTGATAATTGTGGCTGCACATTCTGTAATGTGATTCTGCATGTTTGAAAAGGGTTTATGAATGAGTGTTTTAAACAAGTCCCCTGTCAATGCTGATGTTGCTCCCCCCTGGCTCATTATTAGCATTAGTTAAGAGAAAGCAGAACAGCACAGGGTCCCTTACACTTAGCACTCTTGCCATAACCAAATACTTCTAGTAAAAATAAGGACAGCCCATTCCATTTAAAAGTTTTATATTTTTTGCTGGCTCTTTAAAATTTACAAGGAAACAGAAGACAGCAATATCTGAATAAGTCTGTATTTTAAAAAGAACATGTACACATGTACTAATGCAATGTTTATTAAGAAGGCACTATGTGCTAGAGTATGATACAGGGCACTGTGCTGGGCATAACACATTATATGATTTAATTCTCTTAACACCCCGGCAGCTTGTACTGTTTCATAATTTTCAGGATTTAGATAAAGGGCCCATTTTTATTTTTTCTTGTTTCTCTGTCATCAAATTTTTTAAAAAATTGTATAGAATAAAAGCTAAATATAGACAGATGAAAGAGATATATAAAAGAAGAGTTTAATGTAATCTAGAGAAAATTTCATTCTCTTTATATTTTTTTTTTTGACTTGTGGAGCAACTACTGGATCTGCAGGAATAGAAAACAAGTTGCTAAATATAATGTCTCTGCAAGCACTGGTTTTAATAAAAAATTTAAAAACAAAGACCTTACAATACATATTTTATTTTTCTGATTTATCTGCTTTTGAATTTCAGGAAATTGTGAGCACCAGCTCTAGAAAGGCAGCAGGATTCAGCAGCCAAAACTCTGATCTCCTATAATGAGTTCTGTAAGGCAATACTCCAGGGTAGGTTCAGACCTAACTAAGGTCTCCAAAAAGGATGAATCTGAACACATCTGGGGCAGGGTGAGAACCCTATGTAGAATTCTGTTCTCTATGCAACTAGGGTACTTCCAGTTTTGTTTTGTTTCTAAGCTTACCTAAAAGAAATCCCAGAGTTTCTGTAGTTTTTATCTTTTCTAATCACTGCCCTGACAACTTTATACTATATACTAGTATACAATTTAAACAAATCCCTTAAGGTTTTCTAGGGTAATTTTATTAGAAAATAAATATCTACGGTTAGCAAGGTAAAAGAAATAGAAAATATACGGCCAAGCGCGGTGGCTCACACTTGTAATCTCAAGACTTTGGGAGACTGAGGTGGGTGCAGAACGAGGTCAGCAGTTAAAGACCAGCCTGATCCAGATGATGAAACCCCGCCTCTAGAAAAAATACAAAAATTAGCTGGATGCAGTGGCAGGCACCTGTAATCCCAGCTACTTGGGAGGCTGAGAAGGGAAAGTCACTTGAACCCGGGGGGCAGAGTTTGCAGTAAGCCGAGATCGTGCCACTGCACGCCAGACCAGGTGACAGTGTGCAATACCATCTCAAAAAAAAAAGAATTTATAACAATTCTTTTGTTCATAAATCTCCCTTCAGGTGTAGACATCAGAAGTCACAACAATATAAAGAAAGTGGTCTAAAGCCCAAGATTTTTGACACATCTATTTATTATACCAACCATATGATACACTCTTCAATTATTTATCCAGTTGCTAGTCTAGACTAAAAGTTTCTGGATTGTAGGAACTATGACTGCTTCATGTATTTTTTTAATGCCCATATGAAGTGGAAGGAGCTAGTTTATCTATCTGGGTCTCCAGATCTTCTCCTTATTATCCAATTACCAGGAAACTGGAGAAGCTCTCATCCGGGTACCAACCAAAGATATCTCTCGTATGTGGGGATGAACAAACACAGGATGACTCATTTCTCTTACACTGAGACAGAAGCAGAATTAACCACTCTTGCCAGCCTGACAAAATTCTGCTCTGGACATCCTCAAATGCCTCAAAGACACCTGAGTGATTGTGAGAGAATTCCCAGTGACCCAGGCCTCATGGACCAATGATAAGCCAGGCTGGAGAGACTCAGGCTAACTCTAAATAGAAAATGGAACTGCCCTGGTGGAGCTCCAGAACCTAGATCACCCATTCTGATTTGCTGGCTCTTGGGTAAGAGAAAGATCAAAAATACTCTACTCTAGTATTACATTTTACAGCTAAATATAATTGTGGTCATGGCTCTGGATACTTTGTGGCCTCGATCTCTCACTCCTAAGATGCTTATTTACATTTACAGATTCTGCCATCTGAGTCTATTTTCTCCTGAAGCCCCTCACATAACTGTAGCAGGTCAATGAACAAGATGTGAAAATCTCAAAGAGCCACACTCCCAAATGGAGGCTGTAAGATGTCTATGTTTACATTCACAATGCAGAAAATGACTTTTGTTCATTTTCTGTACATTCTCAATCCAAATTCCTGTCCTTTCTTGTAAATCCCAGGCAGAGGCCAGACCTAACTGCAGATTCCAGGTAGGATCCACCTGGCTCTGCATCCTTTGGTGTTACGGCAAATGGAGTACAATCAAAGGAGAGATCCCCTCATAGAGGCTGCTCTAGCACATTCTAAATGATAAGTCTACATGAAAAAAAAAAGCTGACAGAACATGAAAATAAGTAGACAGTTTACTTGGGTCAAGCTTAAGGATTATAACCTGGGAGCAAAGATTCAAGTTGCCTGGAATCTGCATTTGGATTACCAGCAGTTACAAGATGATTTGTAAAGACAAGATGACAGGGACAGAGAGTGGGCTGATACAAAGTTGATTGTCAGAAGTTTTTATTTATTTACAGAAATAACATTGATTATTGATTACATATATATTATTATAGTTTAGGGTACAGGATATAGTGTCTAATGTGGCATTATTAGTTTAATTTATAATGACTTGTGGCAATAGTGAACAGTTTCAAGAGATGAATACATAGTTCAAAGGGGGGAGAAAGACATAACAGTACTTTCATTTTAATGTCTGAGTTTGATAACCAAAGGGACTTGCACTTCTTAGATAAGTTTTTTTTCCCCCCAAATCTCAAGACCTGGATTCAAAATTTGGAGCTTCAAGTTTAGGGCCTGAATGACTGGAGTAGCCACAGGTGTTTACCTGTACATTTGTGAGAATTTAGCAAGAGGAGGAAGAGGAAAGTGGAGATTCTCATGTCTACATGTCTACTCAGTGCACACATGTTACTCTGATTGGGTTTCTGGGCTCCATAGTTTCTGAATCAGTTTCAGATCTGAAGATACAAGAGTCACTGGAAAAGGTAAAATGATTAATTGCTGCCCTGTGAGGTTTGTAGAAATTGGGTCTAGCCTCTCCAGAAGTGACAGTAGAGGAACTATCAATACCAAATAGGCAGAGACAAAATTCCACGTGCATATTTAAGGGACAGCATGCATTTTGCTGCACAAGTGTGAGCTGACTCAAAGTCTGAGAGGGAAGGTCCCCTCTACAGTAAATTCTGGTTGGCACCTTATGTGTTTATATCATGTCTGGTAATTCTAGACACTCTGTGGAAATGATAATTAAAAGAAAAATTTTCTCTATTTTCAGAGAAACTTCACAATAATAGAACAGAAAGAAAATTGTTTTATTACACAATTAAACTTGAATGTGACATACATCATCATCAATCTGCTTAAGAGACTGCAAAGTCAGAAAGATGGTCATCATAATTAGTCCACAAGCAGAAGAATTTTCAGCACCATGTCATATATAGTTCATCCTAAATTCACCTGGATATTGAAGAGGCCATCTGTGTACACTAATTGCTTATATTCAATGACAAATAAACTTTTCACATCGTCATAACAGGAGTTGGTTTAGCAGCTTGAAGCCAGGTGCCTGCTGAAGCTAGGCTTTCACTCTGCTACAAAAATGGCTGAATAGTGTTCTTTTTGGCTATTTACATTTTAGAGCAGTGGCTCTGTACTCCCTGGCACTGGGCTACAGCACTCCTGTTTACTTCCTCCTAGTTGCTAGTGTCCTCTCTTGACCTCTACAATCTGCCACTGAGGCACAGCCGAGAGCACAGCTCACATTTTATGTGAACCCCATTTGCCACAGCAGCACTCTACTGTCACATCAGAGAGTGACATCTGAGCTGCAGGACGAGAGCCTGCAGGCGTTGTGGATAGAATTTCACCTTCACAATAATCGGAATGTGAGCAGTGTTTCAGCCTCGGTTTCTACTTATAATGGTGACATGGAAAAAATACTTCTGAATTTTCAGCATGAGTCCAGATAGACATACCTTCAAAAGTTCTCACTGTGACAGCCCACCTCATTCAGACACCATGGGATACTAATAGGATTTCTGAAACAGACACCCAAAGCATTAGAGAGAAAACCAAATCTCCATCTGAGCAAGATTTTTTTTTTTTTTTTTTTGAGATGGAGTTTCGCTCTTGTTGCCCAGGCTAGAGTGCAATGGTGTGATCTTGGCTCACAGCAACCTCCACCTCCTGGGTTCAAGCCATCCTCCTGCCTCAGCCTCTGGAGTAGCTGGGATTACTGGCATGCACCACCATGCCTGGCTAATTTTTGTATTTTTAGTAAAGAAGGGGTTTCTCCATGTTGGTCAGGCTGGTCTCGAACTCCGGACCTCAGGTGATCCACCCACCTCGGCCTCCCAAAGTGCTGGGAGATTAGAGGCGTGAGCCACCGTACCCGGCCAGCAAGATTATTTTGAAAGAAAAAAGTTCAAAAGATCTTAAGAAAAAGCTCAGGTTAGATACAAGATTGATCATCAGCCAGAAAATATGCCCCTAAAAGCAATTTATTTCTAAACACCCAAAGTGCACAGCTACTCTCAGTATGAGAAACATGAGCATTATGAAGAAAGAGGACAGATTTTCAGAAAAATTTTATAAAGTTTCTTTTCCATCTCTGCTGCTGTCTCATTTTCTAGCCATTGAATGGGGGTTCTATATGGAAATCATCTGTCAACTTCCAACAACACTTTTTCATGAAGAAATAGAATCTGACTGTGTTCATATAGTGGAATATATTAGAGCTTGTAACATAGTTAACTGAAGAGCTATTATGGTTTTTGGTGGCCACATCACCTGTCTTTGTCCTGTAATAGCAGCGTTCCAATTTAGTGAAACAAAAGATACTAAAATTGTGTTGACTCATAATGATCCCTATTGAATAAAGTAATAAACATGTCAGACTAACATCTACTGTAACACTTTGGTAGTAAATTTTCTTTGGATATTAGATATAAATAAGTATGAATATTTTAATGTACTAGTAGTAATGTATGTAGCATTTTAAAAAATTGCAACTATACTTCAGTTAAAACACTTTATATTTCTAAAGTATAAATAACAATATTAAAATAACCATTTAAGTGATTCATTCAAAGTAAGTATTGCGGCTTTATATTCATACTATTGTAGAATATACTGTTTATGGCTCACACCTGTAATTCCAGCACTTTGGGAGGCTGTGGTGGGTGAATCACCTGAGGTCAGGAGTTCAAGATCAAGCTGGCGAACATGGTAAGACCCCATCTCTGCTAAAAATACAAAAGCTTAGCCAGGTGTGGTGATGTATGCCTGTAATCCCAGTTACTTGGGAGGCTGAGGCAGGAGACTCACTTGAACCCAGGAGGCAGCAGCTGCAGTGAGCTGAGATCATGCCACTGTACTGCAGCCTGGGCAACAGAGTGAGACTCTAAAAAAAAAAAAAAAAAAAAAAAACTGTTAAATTTATATGAATGCAGGTTGTCCGCAAATACTACACATAACTATGCTAATTGTTCTGAAGTAATAAATAGAAAGCAAGGTACAACTACAGACTCCACTGTTCAGTTTACACACTGAACTGTTTTTGCTTTTGCAGTATAAGCACTTCAGCCTGCAAATATTTGATAATTAACTTGAATAATCAGGTTTCTGTCAATGGAACTTAGTATCTTTTAGTCTTTATCATTCGGTATTGCTATATTTAATCCTATTTTTGTGCTAAGCTTCTGTGTGCTCTTAAAATGAGCTTTTATCTAAACAAATCTGTGTCTATTTTGAAGGACTAAAAATGGAAAAAATAAACTTTTCAGAAGCCAAAACAAAGCAATAAATCTGAAGTACTAGATAAAGACAATCTGGGGTCAGAAAAAAAATTACAAAAACTTTAGCTGTTAATATGATTTACAGATATGTTTTAAAAAGCAGAAAAAACATCTACGTATAATCTAAATCCCTAAGGAAAAGAGAGAATAGCAAAATATTTTTTTGGAACTTTTTAAAGAATTTTTGAACTCTTGGACACCTGAATTTTGCACACTAGATGCACCTGAAAGAGTCTTTATGGGGGAAAAAGCAGAAGAGAAAAAGATGTTATAAAAAAGTCCATGAATGCAAAAGACCAACAGAATAGAGAGCCCAGAAATAATGCCATCCTCCTACAACCATCAGATTTTTGCCAAAGCTGACAAGAGAAATGTGGGAAGAATTACTTATTTCATAAATGGTGCTCAAATAACTACCTAGCACTATGTAGAAGACTGAAACTGGACTCCTTCATTACATCATATACAAAAATCAACTCAAGACAAATTAAACACCTAAATGAAAAACTTAAAATTATAAGAAACCAAGGCCGGGCGCGGTGGCTCACGCTTGTAATCCCAGCAGGAACGATCACGAGATCGAGACCACGATGATCTCTACTAAAAAACAAAAAAAAAAATTACCGGGTTTGGGGCGGGCCCTGTATCCCACTACGGAGGCTGAGGCAGGAGAAGGTGAATCAGGAGGCAGACTGCATGACCGAGATCCCACTGCACTCACCTGGCACGACGAGACTCACTCAAAAAAAAACCCTGAAAAATAACTAGGAAATACCATTCTAGACACAGAAACTGGCAAAGACTTCTATGATGAAGCTACAAAAAGCAACTGTAACAAAAGCAAAAACTGACAAATGGGACCTATTTAAACTAAAGAGGTTTTCACAGCAAAGGAAACAGAGTAAACAGACAACCTAGCAAATAAAAGAAAATATTTGCAAACTTTGCCTCTGACAAAGGTCTAATATCCAGAATTTATTAAGAACTTAAACAATTTTACAAGAAAAACCAAACAACCTCATTAAAAAGTAGGCAAAAAAAACATGAACAGATGCTTTTCAAAAGCAGGCATACAGTCAGAATGGCTATTTTTAAAAAGTCAAAAAGTAACAGATACAGGCAAGGTTGCAGAGAAAGGACATGCTTATACTCTGCTGGTGGGAGTGTAAATTAGTTCAACAACTGTAAAAAGCAGTGTGGCGATTCCTCACAGAACTAAAAACAGAATTATCATTTGACCCAGAAACCCTATAATTGGGTATATATCCTGTCAGGCCTCTGAGCCCAAGCCAAGCCATCGCATCCCCTGTGACTTGCACTTATATGCCCAGATGGCCTGAAGTAACTGAAGAATCACAAAAGAAGTGTAAATGGCCGGTCCTTGCCTTAACTGATGACATTCCACCCAAAAGAAGTGAAAATGGCCGGTCCTTGCCTTAAGTGATGACATTACCTTGTGAAAGTTCTTTTCCTGGCTCATCCTGGCTCAAAAATCTCCCCCACTGAGCACCTTGTGACCTCCACTCCTGCCCACCAGAGAACAAACCCCCTTTGACTGTAATTTTCCTTTACCTACCCAAATCTTATAAAACGGCCCCACCCCATCTCCCTTCGCTGACTCTCTTTTCGGACTCAGCCCGCCTGCACCCAGGTGATTAAAAGCTTTTATTGCTCACACAAAGCCCGTTTGGTGGTCTCTTCACACAGACGCACATGAAATACCCAAAGAAATATAAATTATTATATTATAAAGATACATCCACATGCATGTTCATTGCAGCACTATTCACAATAGCAAAGACATGGACAGGCCATAAATGCCTATCAATGGTAGACTGAATAAAGAAAATACGGTATGGTCAGATGTGGTGGCTCATACCTGTAAACCTAGCACTTTGAGAGGCTGAGGCTGGTGGATTGCCTGAGCTCAGAAGTTTGAGACCAGCCTGGCAACATGGCAAAATTCTGTCTCCACGGAAAAAAAAAAAAAAAAAAAATTGGCCAGGTGTGGTAATACATATGTGTAGTTTCAGCTACTTGGGAGGATGAGGTAGGAGAGAATTCATTGAGCCTGGGAGGCTGAGGCTAAAGTAAGCCAATATCATGCCATGGCACTCTAGCCTGGGCCATAAGTGAGACTCTGTCTCCAAAAATAAAAGATTTAGTAAAAACAAAATATGGTACATAAACATCATGGAATACTCTGTGGCTATTTAAAAAAAAAAAAGATCATGTTCTTTGCAATAACATTGATGAAGCTGGAGACCATTATTCTTAGAAAACTAATGCAGAAATAGAAAACCAAATGCATGTTGTTATTTACAAGGGAGAGCTAAGTAATAAGAACACATAAACGCAAAGAGAAAAACAACAGACACTGAGGCCTAGTTGAGGATGGAGGGTGGGAGGAGTAAGAGGATCAGAAAATATACCTGTTTGGTGCTATGCTTAGTACCACAGTGAAAAAATAATCTGCACACCAAATCCCCATAACATAATTTCAGCTGTATAACAAACCCACATGTGTACCCCAAACCAAAAATAAAAGCTAAAAGAAAAAAAAAATCCCTGAGTGGGAGAGAGCGCAATGTAGGTGAAAGGATTATGAACAGATGGTCCAGACCCTAGACTGGTGGAGAAAACAGGTTGCTGCTGCAGATTCAGTGTCTGGGGGTTGAGATATGCCAGGTTGCTGCTGCAGATTCAGTGTCTGGGGGTTGAGATATGCCAGGGGACTTGTAGACACTTGTGGGTTCTTCGAAAAAAACACAGACCAAAAATGCCACGGTGAGGTTCCTGAGGGTAGTGCGTAGTTCTGGGAGAAGTGTAGACATGTCAATGTCTAGTGTGTGTGTTTTTGTGAGTGGGTGGGAATCCTGTGGTGGCAGCTGTGAGAAAAGGGAGTCTGTCATCAGAGCTCCTTTTCTCTAAGTTTTCAGTCATCTGTCACCCTGGGAGAAGACCTGGAATTGCAGGACAATGGGCAGTGTGACAGCCTGTGTACAGGAGAGCAGAGCCTCCCATTCCTAAACACCCAGAGTTTTATTCCAGGCCAGGCCTCCGTGATATCTTTTTTCTGGCACCAGATCTGTAGTTTGCTGAACATCAAACAATTCTCTAACACCAACTCATTGTCTAACATTTGAATTCTGACACCACACACAGTCAGCACAGAACCTGATTCAGGGCTCAGTACCACAACACTGTCCTCACTGCAGATGCCAGCCACAAACCCCATGGGCCCATCTATGCTTCTGAGCTACTGTTTAAAAATTGCGGACTCCTATCACCTCCATGAAATTCAACAATTTGGTAGAGCTACTCACAGAACTCAGCAAAACACTGTAGTTATGTTTACCGGTTTCATATATAAGATGCAGCCCAGGAAAAGCCAAATGGAAGAAACGCACAGAACAAAGAAAAGAGATGGGGAAAGATGAAACACATAGATAATCCTGGAAAATATTTGTGATTAATACAATTCTCCATCCTTTGTGTGCTCCAGAAACAGTTTATAGAAAAACACTCTTTCCCTTATGACTTAGTGCTCTCTTTTCTTACCTATCACACAGCCAGACACACATTCTGCACATTTTCTCCTATTTCTCATTAAAAAAAAAAAAAATCAGCCAAATTTGTCTTCAGTGGTCAAAATATTTCCTTGTGTGTGTGTGTGTGTGTGTGTGTGTGTGTGTGTGTGTGCCAGAATATCACTCTGTTGCCCAGGCTGGAGTGTAGCGGCGCAATCTCAGTTCACTGCAACCTCTGCCTGCAGGGTTCAAGCAATTCTCCTGCCTCAGCCTCCCAAGTTTCTAGGATTACAAGCACCTGCCTAGTTTTTGTATTTGCAGTAGACACAGGGTTCCACCATGTTGGCCAGGCTGGTCTTGAACTCCTAACCTCAGGTGAGCCGCCTGCCTCTGCCTCCCTAAGTGCGTGGATTACAGGCGTGAGCCACCGTGCCTGGCCTGAAATATTTTTTTGTTTTTTTGTTTGTTTTCAGACAGAGTCTCACTCTGTTGCCAGGCTGGAGTGCCGTGGCTTTATCTGGCTCACTGCAACCTCTGCTTCTCGGGTTCTAGCGATTCTTCTACCTCAGCCTCCCGAGTAGCTGGGAATACAGGTGCGCGCCAACACGCCGGCCGAGTTAATTTTTGTATTTCTAGTAACGATGGAGTTTCACCACGTTGGCCAGAATGGTCTCCATCTCCTGACCTCGTGACCTGCCCCCCTTGGCCTCCCAAAGTGCTGGGATTACAGGCATAACCCACAGGGCTAGGCCTAAAATAAAATATTTCCTCATCAAACTTTACTTAGGTTTATCTCCCTCCCTCAGGCTCCTGAACTTTGAGCTACCCTCACTCTGAGTCAACATACAGCCCCACTTTACATCCCTCCTAAGAACATGGTGATTTCAGGGTGAGACATTCTCTGATGTAAAATCTGACTTTTTCACCCTCCATTTGCCATTCCCCTCCCACCTCCTTTCTAATCTCGTTTGCTCCTCCCTAGGGAGAAAAGCCCTTTTCTGCCTACATTTTTGCAAGCCATAAAGAAGATCTTATAGTTAGTTGGTACTTCCTCCTGTTCTAATACTTTTTTGAAATTCATTTTTTACAAAAATTAACGTTTTTATTTTACAAAGTCTAAAATGTTCCTCAAAACAATAACAACTTCATCATCAGTAAGATCCTCCCAAAGGCCGGGCGCGGTGGCTCACGCCTGTAATCCCAGCACTTTGGGAGGCCGAGGCGGGTGGATCATGAGGTCATGAGATCGAGACCATCCTGGCTCACATGGTGAAACCCCGTCTCTACTAAAAGAATTTTTTTAAATTAGCCGGGTGTGGTGGCGGGTGCCTGTAGTCCCAGCTACTCGGGAGGCTGAGGCAGGAGAATGGCGTGAACCCGGGAGGCGGAGCTTGCAGTGAGTCGAGATCGAGCCACTGCACCCCAGCCTGGGCGACAGAGCGAGACTCCGTCTCAAAAAAAAAAAAAGAGAGAAAAAAAAAAAGATCCTCCCAGTTTCCTTTCATCTTAACCTTAACTGCATCTGCTTGTGGGGCCCCAGCTTTCTGGGGCTCTGTAGCTTTTATCAGGATAACGCCTCCTTCCATGGCTGCGGTGAATAGGCTGGGACATCTGCAGGGGAAACTCCCCAGAAAAAGCTAAATAGGACTTTATAAACTCCTGTTGGCTGGGCCCTGTGGCTCCTGCCTGTAATCCTAGCACTTCGGGAGGCCAAAGCAGGCAGATCACCTGAGGTCGGGAGTTCGAGACCAGCCTGACCAACATGGAGAAAATCCGTCTCTACCAAAAACACAAAATTAGCCAGGCATGATGGTGCATGCCTGTAATCCCAGCTACTTGAGAGGCTGAGGCAGGAGAATCGCTTGAACCTAGGAGGTGGAGATTTCAGTGAGCCATGATCATGCCACTGTACTCCACCTGGGCAACAAGAGCAAAACGCAAAACTGTCAAAAAAAAAAAAAAAAAACCTTCTGTTTTAGGCTTAATATTAGCCTTAGCTTGGAGTCACTAGGTTCAAGCTTTGTCATGTCAGTTATTCACTTGGTTTTTGAAACTCAGTGTTTGAAAAATCCGTGAAATTACTCAAACACAGTGTTTACATAAGGGAAGGAAATTTTAAGATGTCTATTTTCTTTTTTTAGACGGAGTCTCACTCTGTCACCAAGGCTGGAGTACAATGGCAAGATCTCGGCTCACTGCACCTCGCCTCCCAGGTTCAAGCAATTCTTGTGCCTCAGCCTCCCAAGCAGCTGGGATTACAGGCGCCTGCCACCAACCCCGGCTAATTTTTGTATTTTTAGTAGAGACGGGGTTTCACCATGTTGGCCAGGCTGGCCTAGAACTCCTGACCTTGTGATCCACCCGCCACGGCCTCACAAAGTGCTGGGATTACAGGCATCAGCCACCGCGCTGGGCCAGGAAGGGGAATTTAACCCTAACGCAGTTCCGGTTTTTGTGTCCTTCCCATATTGGCTGGGGTCCGACCGCACAATCTAAGTTGATCCCGGTTGGGCTAGACACAAACTTTTTCCAAATAGGGTAAACGCGCGATGTTTTGAGAAAAGGAGAATGGAGAAGAAGAAGAGGTAGGGTTGATTTACAATTTTTACAACTTATGCCCAGGAAGTTGAGTCTTTGAAGAGGAACTTAGTTGCCCTAACAACTCCTCAAGTGATCCGCCCGCCTCGGCCTCCCAAAGTGCTGGGATTATAGGAGTGAGCCACCTTGCCCAGCTCCATAAATTTTTAATAGGAGAAAAGAGAAACTGTGAACCCAATGCACTAAAGCTCTTCCCATTCGTGAACCCACACTCCGAGTCAGGATTCTCCCCTGACGACTCTCCCGTGGTCTCTGCGCAATCTGGGAGAGAAGCGGCGCTGCGGGTGCGGAGCTGCCCAGGGAGGGCTCCAGGCCAGGGCACAGTCACCGCGCAGTGAAGAGACAGGACGCCTAGGGGCTGCGCTATCAGCGCAGCCGCCATCTTATGGCTGAAGGGAACTGAGGCCGAGCTGGGCAAGGAGAACTCCGGCGCAGATTGTGGAGCTGACTACGGGGATACCTGAGTCCCGCCACCATCACTTTCCACCGGGTCCAACCAGCCCCTCCCCCTCGCTTGGGATGTGGGACCGGCACTCTCACCATTTCTAGGCTTCCAGGGGTCCTGGTGTCTTAGCTGTGGATCTCCCAATACCTGCAGGTCACAGGGCCACAGAGGCTGGGCCTGTAGAAGCACAGGACACAGAGTAGCGAAGAGGAGACTTGGAGCTCCGGCTGCACCGAGAGACAAAGGACCCGCCAAACCAGAAGCCGCCCTGTTCTTTCCGGCTGTGTGCCTGATTGGACGTTTCTAGCCCAGCGTCCCTGATTGGATAATGCTTAAGGCCCCGCCCCCTCAGGACCTGAGTGACAGAAGATGAGATCACATGCCGGGCTGAGTGAAGAAGAGTAAGAGTCTAAGCTGCAGCCTTTTCAGTCAGGGCTTCTTCCCTGAGCTGAGCCACGTCCACCCCAGAGCATGGGAACATGCTATCTCTGTTTTACTCTCTCTTTTTGAATGTATTGAAAAGGTGAGCAGAAGTATTTTGTTGTCATATTAATAATACTGTTGGAAGTAAAGTGTTCGGTGTTGCAAAGTGAAACCAGTACTCAGGCGAAAGTTTTTTTAGTAAGGCAATTTACTTCTGCAGAAGGTTTTTGTTTGCATTAATCACGATCGCAAGAGCACCCTGAACAAAGGAGGGAAGGGGGTTTTTATTTTTAACATAAAGTCTCTACCTCTGTGTTACTCCTCCATGGGCTGGGGTCGGACCGCACAATCTAAACTGACCCGATTGGCTATTTGTAAATATTTTTCCAAATAAGGAAGGGAAGGGGCATGTATAAGTCACAGTGGTGGGACGTGTGGTTTTGAAGGGTGGAAAGGGTGCAGAGTGAGTAATCAAGGGAACAGATGTGAGTTATTGATTAGAGCTGTCAGGAAGGAAGGTTGTTGCAGTAACTAGGGGCAAGGAGGCATGGAGAACAAGAAAGTTGAGTTTGAGAACAAAGAACAAGAAAGTTAAGACTAAACCTTTGAAGAGGAATTTTATTGTATTTTACAATTTCCCCCTTTTAATTTTTATAATTAAAAAAATTTTTTTTTTGAGATGGAGTTTTGCTCTTGTTGCCTAGGCTGGAGTGCAATGGCACGATGTTGGCTCACTACAACATTTGCCTCCCAGGTTCAAGCAATTCTCCTGTCTCAGCCTCCCGAGTAGCTGGGAGTACAGGCGTGTGCCACCATGACCAGCTAATTTTGTATCTTTAGTATAGATGGGGCTTCTTCATATTTGTCAGGCTGGTCTCTAACTTGTGACCTCCGGTGATCCGCCCGCATCAGCCTCTCAAAGTGCTGGGATTACAGGAGTGAGCCACCGCGACCGCACGCTTTTTAAAACTTTTTAAACATACCTTTGCTTTGTTGTTTGACTTGACCTTGTAAAAGGAAAAGTTTATCTGAATAAGGTGGAGGAGAACTAAGGGAGGTTTTCGTAAGTGTTGTTTTTATAAGTCTTTGTACTAGCCCACGGATGCATGGTATGACACAACACCCAACAAGAATTAGTACACCTATTACAACTGTGAGAGAAGTAAGAATTGAGACTATGATTTTTTTTCATTTACTGAATCACCTCTCTAGCCGTTCTGAAAACGTGTTATTGACCCCAGAATTTTTAGCTAATTCATTGGATAAAGTGGTAAGTTCGTGTAAGGCCCTCCTTATGTTCCCATTGGGGGCAGTATTGTTTGGGATGAAGGTACAACATTGAGTTTTAATCATAACACAAATTCCACCTTTTTCAGCTAATATTATGTCCAGGGCCATTTTGTTTTTCTAAGTTATCTGGCTAGTAGGCCTTAATTGGTTGGCTATTTCTTTGACAGCATTTCTGGTGTAATTAATAAACCAATATTGATTATAATAGATGTGATTTATCTATCTAATCTACATTTTTATTAATAGTTACTCGTGGAAATACTGATTTAAATCCTGCAGCTATTTGATCTTGGGCTTTGAATTCATCAGGTACCCCCCGTGGGACTCCAGGTGTGTCTAAATAAACTTGAAAGTCAAAAGACCCATAAGGGGCTTCTCTTAGTTTACAGTGTTGTGGTTTTTCTTTTTCTAGTTGATGAAATGCCAGAGTGAAAGGGATAGCCAACTGGACAACAGTGCAAGTGCCGTTCCAGTTACTTGGCAGAGTGTCCAGTAACGGTCCACCACAATACCACCATATATTTGCTCGAAGATGAACAAGGGCAGACTTACTGGTAAGATCTTGGAAAGGCTTAAGCTGACTGTATCCCATTCGGTCTCCAAGAAACGCCAAGTTTTCCCCTTGTCGTGAGAGACACGAGGTAAAATTGACGCTAGGAAATGGAGGCTGGATGGCTCTTGGGGCCTGGCCCACAGGGTGTTGGACTTTAAGAAATAGCAGAGAGAGAGCTCAGCAGGATTTATTACCCTAGGCTGTGGGGTCTTGGAAAAGAGCTACTATACAGTTTATGCCTGGTCAACTAGAAGACCATCTGAGTGGGAAAGGGACAATTTGGGCCTCTGGCTGGCCATATTCACAAGCATAACAATTGCTTTTGCTTAATGTGTGCACAGAATATCTGATCCATTTTAACCAGGCATTTGTATCTTGGTATCTTGTTTTAATTGTTAAAGTTTGCCTTAAATTAGTTACTTTTACACTATCTATTTTAGCCTTATCACTGGGCATAGAAGATATGACAGTCTGGTTAGAAACAAGCTTAGGAGAAGAGAGGGAAAGGAGCGAAGAGCATGAGGGATGATTAAACGCATTTTGAAAGACCCTTTGAGATTTGTGCCAGCCAAGTTGGGTCTTATGCCATAGAAGCAGCTCAAATCAAAGTGGGGTTAGGATCCGTAGAAGTTGGGGTGAGAATAGAAATTTGCACCGATTACATTGGTTAAACTGGCAATTGGAAGGAGTGTTTCCTTTAGCAAAGCAAATATATGGCTTTAAGGACATACAACCACTTGTTGATGAGGTCCAGCCCTGATATTCGGTTGTTTATAAAACATCATTCCAGCTGTGGCAGGCCTGTTTTTTTTTTTTCACATTTGTTAAGGAACAGGAGTCGTGTTAGGGGGAGCCTCTTGTCCAAAAGTGACAGAGATATTTCTCTGAGGCTGAGAGCTGTTTTTGACTCTGGAGATTTTCACAAGGCATAATGAGGCAAGCACTAAAGGGAATAGTTTAGGGTGAGCCCAACCTAGTTACATTAATAACGAGAGGATTAGCAATAGAAGGGGAAAAAGGAGAAGGAGTAACAGAACAGATGGAAGATAAGTAAACTTTTCTTAGCTTTAGTTTGGTAGGGTTCTCCCCTGGAACTATGGCCCATGATTCTGGAGAGGGTGTAGCAGGACGAGCCACAGACAAAACTCCTCAGACACCGAGTTAAAGAAGGAAGGGGTCTATTTGGCCAGGGGCATCGGCAAGACTCCTGTCTCAAGAGCTGAGCTCCCCAAGTGAGCAATTCCTGTCCCTTTTAAGAGTTCACAACTCTAAGGGGATGCGTGTGAGAGGGTCATGATTGATTGAGCAAGCAGGGGGTACATGACTCGGGGCTGCATGCACCGGTAATTAGATCAGGACAAAACAGGATAGGGATTTTCACAGTGCATTTCTATATAACGTCTGTAATCTATAGATAACATAACTGATTAGGTCAGGGGTTGATCTTTAACTACCAGGCCCAGGGTGTGGCGCCGGGCTGTCTGCTTGTGGATTTCATTTCTGCTTTTTAGTTTTTACTTTTTCTTTCTTTGGAGGCAGAAATTGGGCATAAGACAATATGAGGGGTGGTCTCCTCCCTTATTCCCCCACTTTGAGACTCTCACTCAATAGTGGGAGTTCTCACTTTTATTTTTACTACCTATGTTTTCTTGCAAGACAGATTGACAGTGATACATATGTTACACTTGTGCTGAAGCATTTTGGTGAACTAAGGTAGCAATGAAGCTTTTTATCATTTGAAGAAGTACAGGTAGCAAACAAGGGAGCAGTAAGCAGGTTCCTATTACTATTGTAACTTTTATTATAAGAGTTTTAAATCCTCTTAGCGCTGGGAACCATTTTCTAAACATGTCCCAGGATCAAATCTGTGCCACACTTGCATGGGCACATGTGCCAGTTTTGTCATATCTCTAACTATGTCTTCAACAACTTGCCCTTGATTATCTATGTGTAGGCAGCAATTAGTAAGGTTAAATTTCCTACAGACCTCTCCTTCAGCTGCTAGCAAGTAGTCGAGAGCTAATCTATTTTGATATATAGCATTTCTTATCTGAGTTTCTTGCCAGGCCAGAATAGTCAAGGCTCTGCCAGTTTTATTAGTGATTATTTTTAAGACAGCTTGTAACCATATGATTCGGTTGATCATGTAAATGGGGGTCTGGTATCCCCATGAGCCATCTTGTGCCTAAGTAGCAGGCCTATAATATTGTGTGAGTCTCTCAGGGGGGCGTTTATCATTTTTTCAATTTCCTATAGCTATGATTCTCTTTTCACGGGAAGCATAGACAGGGAAGCCAAGGAGTTTGCCTGTTTTTATGGGCAGTAGGAAGAAAGATGGTTTAATAGTGCCAATAACACAACTACCTGCCTACTGGTCAGTAATTTGGCATAAGCTCTATGCCTACATAACCAGTATAATCCAGTGGGGGCTGTCCAGTCCCAGTGGGACTCCAGGTGGGTCCACACAGTTTGCAATTTTGGGGATTTACTAAATTTTCTCTCTGTGTGATTTGAACTCCATCAAGTGATTGTTTTTGTGGTACCATTATACAGTTTCTGTCTCCAACAACTAAGTCATCCTACGGGGTGAGTGAATTCTTTTCCTTCTCTAGCTATGCAATATTGTTTAATAATTGAGGCTTTTAGGATCAGAAATTATCAGGGTGATTCTTTTGAGCCAAGATTCATTAGGAGCTGTTGGTACTAATTCTCGGGCTTCCCATGGCCATTGATCTCTTATTACAGCTTCTCCACATACATAACATGAAGTGACATTGAGAGACTGGGCTACATGCTTGGCTAATTGCAAAAACAAATTTCTTGTTTTTCCGGGAATTTCTGGTACTGGCACATTTAGTTCATCATAGAAAGTTTGAAACATTGGCTCAGGAGAGCCTTTGTCAACTTCTCCTCGAACCAAGATAGTTACTCGAGGATCCAGTCTGGCCCCGTCAGTTCCTAAGGTCACACACTCCTCTTTTTTTCTAGCGAGGATCAAAGCAATTGGTTATTACTAGCTCTAAGGGGTTACATTGTCCCTTAGTACAGGAAGGGCCATTTTTTCCTTTCTGAAGGTGGGCTGGGTTTTTTCATTTTTTTTTTTTATCCAAGTGGCCTAAATGACACAAGACCAGTATTTACATTTATTTCCACACAGTTGTAATTTATGACAGTTGTATTTATTTTCTGCCATATAGCCTTTTTTCTAATTAAGAGAATCACACCTTATTCCTAACTTATTACTATTAATGACAGCACAGGCATCAAATTTTAAGGTGACTTGTTTGGGCACCCCTTTTTCTTCTGTTTTGGCTAACACTTTACTCATATCATTTATGAGCCCCAACAAGTCCTCAGTCCTTAATCTTATTTAAAAAACTGTGGTCATGGGAGGTTCAGATGGGTCATAACACACATCAGGTTGGTCATTTCCTGGGCTACATACCTTGTATAGAATAACATTATACAAACAAGTTCTTTTTAGAGTTCCAGTACACTTATAATAACTATAAAATAATAGGACCGTCCTTCCTTCCTTCGTTCCTTTCTTTCTTTCCTTTCTTTTTGTTGAGACAGTCTCCCTCTGTTGCTCAGGCTGCAGTGTAGTGGCGTGATCTCGGCTCACTGCAACTTCCCTGCCTCGAGCTCCCTTGATTCTCCTGCCTCAGCCTGCCGGGTGCCTGGGATTGCAGGCGCGCGCCGCCATGCCTGGCTGGTTTTTGTATTTTTGGTGGAGACGGGGTTTCGCCGTGTTGGCCAGGCTGGTCTCCAACTCCTGACCTCGAGTGATCTGCCCGCCTTGGCCTCCCGAAGTGCTGGGATTACAGACGGAGTCTCACTCAATGTTCAATGTTGCCCAGGCTGGAGTGCAATGGCGTGATCTCAGCTCGCTACAACCTCCACATCCCAGCCGCCTGCCTTGGCCTCCCAAAGTGCTAAGATTACAGCCTCTGCCCAGCCGCCACCCCGTCTAGGAAGTGAGGAGCGTCTCTGCCTGGCTGCCACCCCATCTAGGAAGTGAGGAGCGTCTCTGCCTGGCCACCCATCGTCTGGGAAGTGAGGAGTGCCTCTGCCTGGCAGCCCCGTCTGGGAAGTGAGGAGCGCCTCTGCCTGGCCGCCCCATCTGGGAAGTGAGGAGCGCCTCTGCCCGGCCGCCCATGACCTGGGATGTGAGGAGCACCTCTGCCCAGCCACCACCCTGTCTAGGAAGTGAGGAGCGCCTCTGCCCGGCCACCCCGTCTGGGAAGTGAGGAGCGCCTCTGCCTGGCCGCTGTGCAACCTTCCAAGTGTGAAGTGACAGCCTTTCTGCAGGTGTACCCAACAGCTCCGAAGAGACAGTGACCATCGAGAATGGGCCATGATGACGATGGCAGTTTTGTCGAAAAAGAAAAGGGGAAAATGAGGGGAAAAGAAAGAGAGATCAGATTGTTACTATGTCTGTGTAGAAAGAAGTAGACATAGGAGACTCCATTTTGTTCTGTACTAAGAAAAATTCTTCTGCCTTGGGATGCTGTTAATCTATAACCTTATCCCCAACCCCGTGCTCTCTGAAACGTGCTGTGTCAACTCAGGGTTAAATGGATTAAGGGCTGTGCAAGATGTGCTTTGTTAAACAGATGCTTGAAGGCAGCATGCTCGTTAAGAGTCATCACCACTCCCTAATCTCAAGTACCCAGGGACACAAACACTGCGGAAGGCCGCAGGGACCTCTGCCTAGGAAAGCCAGAGACCTTTGTTCACGTGTTTATCTGCTGACTTTCTCTCCACTCTTATTCTATGACCCTGCCACATCCCCCTCTCCAAGAAACACCCAAGAATGATCAATAAATACTAAGGGAACTCAAAAAAATCATAATAATAATAGGACCATAGCAACCTTTTGTCCTACCTCAGTACTTGATGTATACACTGGGAACAGTCCTCAGTCTGAGGAAGGTCAGTTGAAGTCCTTACTGTACAAGTCCAAATTTTAAGGAAAATGAGCCCCGCAATGAGTTTTCTCATGCTTCAGCCGTGTGTGGACCAGTCAGCTTCCGGGTGTGACTGACTCAGGGCTTGTCGTCTTTTTCAGAGTCACTTTGCAGGGGTTGGCGAAGCTGCTCCCATCCATGTACCACTCACAGTCTACTGATGTTTAAGGATGGTCTTGGAGGTTGGGCCTGCTAGAATAAACTGAGTCCAACACCTCTACACAGTTATGTTCAACTGGGCTCTCTGATACCGGGAGCAAGGTGGTGGGGTTTAGGGGGTTGCAAACTTCAGTGGTTATGTGGGGATTTTCACATAGCAAGCTTTGGTACTTGGTTAATCTAGCATTTGTTAACCAATGATGTCCTTTGGTAGTCATTAAAGTTACCACAGCATGGGGGGCATTTATATTCAGGTTTTGCCTAAGGGTTAGTTTATCTGCTTCTTGTGCTAACAGGGCCATTATGCTAGGGCCCTTAGACCTGGGGACCAGCCTTTGGAAACCTTGTCTAGTTGTTTTGGGAGATAGGCCACTGGCCTTGGCCAGGGCCCCACAGTCTGGGTTAAAACTCCAACTGCCTCATGAAAAGCTCATTGCTGTTGGTTGTAATAGATATAGTTTATCCAATCTACATTTTTATTAACTGTTACCTACCAAAATATTGACTCAAATCCTGCAGCTATTTGATGTCAAGCTTTAAATTGATCTGGTATTCCTCGTGGGATTCCAATTGCATCTAAATAGACATGAGAGTCAAAACACCCCTAAGGGGCTTCTCTCATTTTACGATGTCTTATTTTTTTTCCTTCTGGTTGATGAAATACCAGGGTGAAAAGAATAGCCAATTGGATTAAAGTACAAGTGCCACTCCAGTTATTTGGCAGACTGTGCAGTAAAGGTCCACCACAATACCACCACACATCCACTCAGGGATGAACAAGGGCTGACTGATTGATAAGCTCTTGAAAATTCTTAAGCTCACTACATCCTTTCAGGTCTCCAAGGAATGCTAAGTTTCTTCCCTGTCATGAGAGACATGAAGTGAACTTAGTGTTGGGAGACAGAGGCTGGATGCCCCTCGGGGGCTGACCCTCAGGGTGCCAGAATTTGGGATATAGCAGAGAGAGCTTGGCATGACTTATTACTCCAGGCTGTAGAATACTGGAAAAGAGCCTACCATGCAGCCCACACCTGGTCAACTGGAGGACAACCTTAGTGGAAAGGGGACAATCTGAGCCTTTGGCCTGCCATGTGCACAAGCATAACAATTGCTTTTGTTTAACCTGCAGATGGAATATTTGATCCATTTTAACCAGGTGTTGGCATCTTGGTATCCTGTCTTAATTGCTAAAGTTTGTTTTAAGTCTTTAACTTCTATGATCCTCTAGTAAAATGAATGGTGCTAACAGGGCCATTGCTGCTAGGACCCTTAGACCTGGGGGCCAGCCTTTGGAAACCCTGTCTAGTTGTTTTGAGAGATAGGCCACTGGCCTTGGCCAGGGCCCCACAGTCTGGGTTAAAACTCCAACTGCCTCATGAAAAGCTCATTGCTGTTAGTTGTATGGTTTTAGGAAATTACAAAAACTGGTTGGGGCAGTCCATCCTTGCTCTTTAGTGGTCCACAGAACGTTGGACCAAATATGGCATGAAAGCTCTACATTGGGGGGCAAGACTCCTGGTTGACCTTGGGGTCTTTATCGAAATCTCCCCGGATTAAATGGTCCTAGTTTACTAATGCCCAGTCTGAGGAGAGTCAGGAGGGACAGAGGTACTTTTCTGAAGTAGAGAGCTGTCTTTGACTTGGCAAGTCTACACAGGGTATAACAAGGCAAGCATTAAATGCAACAGTTTGAGGGGAAATTGACTTGGTTATGTTAGTAACTAGATGGTCAGCAATAGGATGAGGAAAGAAGAAGAGTAATAGAATAGATGAAAATAGTTAAATTTTTCTTAGCTTTAGTTTGGTAGGGTTTTCCCCTGGGACTATGGCCCAGGACTCTGGAGGGGGTGGCGCTTTCTTGACTTGGGTGTGATGAGTCCATCCTTTTTTTTTTTTTCTGTACGAAAAGCAGTCTTGGTGGTTAGCAGCACAAGGTAGGGTCCTTCCCAGGCTGGCTCAAGTTTTTCTTCTTTCCACCCTTTGATGAGAACGTGATCTTCAGGCTGGTGCTGATTTACCGGAAATTCTAGGGGTGGTACATGTGCTAAAAGACTTTTAGTTTTTGAGAGAAAGGAAAGTGGAAGATAAACCAAGTATATAATTTTTAAGAAACTGACCTTTTGTTTTAAATATGAGGACCTTGGCAGTGGACTTTATAGTCCTTAGTGTCTTTTTACTGAGAAATTTCCTTTAGCACCTATTTTTATTAGTTTTTAAACCAAAGAAAGCCAAATACGCTTTTACATTTAACAATGCTTCTTGTATGATTTTTATACCAGATAAGCTAAATTTTATCTTTATATTAGTGTGTTATTAATGTTAAACCTAATTTTAATAAAACCTTGTAGACATATTTATCTAATTTTAGTGTTTGACCATAAGGTAAGATTTTATAGACTCTTTTTAACCTTTTATAATTTTTGCTAAAGAGCAGGTTGGTGCTTTAAGAAAAACCTGTTATGCTTTTACTTTAATATCCAGTTCACAGAAAAACTGGATGATACTTCTTTAACTTTAGCTAATATGTTTACACACAGAATTTTCTTTACAATTAATGTTTTAAAACTTGCTTAAACCTTCAAAACAATAACTTTTTTAACTTTTTAATGTAGGTAAAAATGTACATTCTTATGCCTCCTTATAATCCTTTTACCAAAGGTATATTTTACTTTTCTTATACACCTTGCACATAAACTGTTTTTTTTTTTTAATAGTTTTACATTCAGGAGGCCTAGTTACTTTTGAGTTATACAACATTTTTTGAATAAATTCTTTTTTATAACATTTTTCTCTTTCTTGACTTTCACAGACAATTCTTCGACATGCCTCAACTTTCTGACTTATTACAAATATTTCCTTCTTTAAACAACCAGTTAATTTATTTCAGGACAAGAATATACCATATAATACTCTTTTTATATAAATTCCACCCTCCCCCTTTTTTTTTCCTTAGGATATTTTTGAACTGGCGAGGTGTGCTCATGATGAGGTTTCCTCTAAAAGTTATTCTTTTTACTTTTTTTGTTGTTGTTAGCAAAGCAGTTGCCGCTACAGATTGAACCATTTGGGCCATCCGGGGGTTACTGGGTTAAGGATTTTTGATAGGAAGGCCTCAGTGCTTTCGGGATACGCCCTTGTTTACACTGACAACAAAGTGGTATTGGAGTGTTATAGGGTTATGGAGAAAACCTTCAATTATCAATTATAGATTTTAAATTTACCTTGGCTTTTAAAGGAATAGGGTACACTTTTTTTCTAACTACTTGTATCTCTCTCTCTTTCTTGCTTTCTCTCTTTGACTTTGTCTCTCTCTTTTTGACTTTCCTTTTGCCTCTGTCTCTTCCTCTCTCTGCCTCTTTCTTTCTCTCTCTCTCTCTTCTTGACTCCCTCTTTGTCTGTCTTTTCCTCTCTCTCTTTGCCTCTTTTCCTCTCTGTCTCTTTCCTTTCTCTCTCTCTCTGCTGGTCTTTCCATGCCACTGCCAGCCACTTATGCTGCTGTTCTCTCAACCACTGTGTGTTGGGGATGGGGGGTCTAAAACCAGCTGTAACCAAGTGTCTATGTATGGGAACTGGTGTGGGTTCCCTGGCTTACAGGTTACCTTGTGCCATACCTTTGAAAAAAGGGACCTGTCCAGGCTTCCTTCTAATGGCCAACCTACCTCTAATGCTGGCCAGTCTATCTTACACAAAGTTTTAAGTTTTCCTGGTATCATAGTACTCCATAGTCTCCCTTAAATTCTTTCTTGAAATTTTTCTTTTTTTTTTTTTTGGACGAAGTCTCGCTCTTTCGCCCAGGCTGGACTGCAGTGGCACTCTGCAAGCTCACAAGCTCCGCTCGGAGCAAATGCCGCTGCAGTGGCACTCTCGGCTCACTGCAAGCTATGCCTCCCGGGTTCACGCCATTCTCCTGCCTCAGCCTCCCGAGTAGCTTGGAGTACAGGCGCCCTCCACTGCGCCCAGCTAATTTTTTGTATTTTTAGTAGAGACGAGGTTTCACCGTGTTAGCCAGGATGGTCTCGATCTCCTCACATCGTGATCCACCCGCCTCGGCCTCCCAAAGTGCTGGGATTACAGGCGTGAGCCACCGCGCCCGGCCTTTTCTTGAAATTTTTCAAGGTAGTTCCTAGTAGGGTGGGCTTATTTTTGTCTGACCTACACTGCTTGGAGACAAAATACCACAGTCACTCTACATGCACACCACAAAACAAAGAATGGGTAAAAAGGGCACACACACACTTTTGCAGTTTGCACCAAACCAAAATCAGGGTATCCAGAAATCTAAGCCAGGTCACAACCAAAACCAAATTATCAAGCAATCCAAGTCAAGTCAAAACCAAAACCAAAGTGCCGATAAAGGCACTCCGTGGGTGATCAGGCCATGCTTCCACTCAAATGGAGTGGGCAAGTTCCGAAGATCCATCCTGTCAAGCAATTCAAACCAAGTCAAAGCCAAAATCAAAACCAAAGTGCCAATAAAGGCACGCCATGGGTGATCAGGCCACACTTCCATTCAAATGGAGTGACCAAGTTTCAAAGACTAGTCTTATCAAGTTTTAGATGTCCAGACTCCAAGTGTGCATTCCTTCCTGATGTTCAGCCACTGCATTCATCCTGCACAGGCACATGTGCCAGCTTTGTCATCTTTCTAACTATCCTCATGCTTTGGCCATGCATGGGCCAGTCAGCTTCTTTTTTTTTTTTTTTTTTGAGACAGAGTTTCACTCTTTTTGCCCAGGCTGGAGTGCAATGGCAAGATCTCGGCTCACCACAACCTCCGCCTCCCGGGTTCAAGTGATTCTCCTGCCTCAGCCTTCCAAGTAGCTGGGATTACAGGTGACTGCCACCATGCCCGGCTAATGTTTTTTTGTATTTTTAGTAGAGATGGGGTTTCACCGTGTTGGCCAGGGTGGTCTCGATCTCTCGACCTCGTGATCCGCCCGCCTCGGCCTCCCAAAGTGCTGGGCTTACAGGCGTGAGCCACCGTGCCCAGCACCAGTCAGCTTCTGAGTGTGACTGGAGCAGAGCTTGTCATCTTGTTCAGAGTCACATTGCAGGTGTTGTCTGGGCTTGGTCTTGCCTCCCAGGTCTCAGGTGCTGCAGGTTTTACGCAGCTATGGTGGATCCAGGCTGGGATTCTCTCTACCTTTATGGCTGTGGGAGTGGTCAAGATGACAATCTGGGGTCCTTTCCACCATGGCCACATGGGGGCTATGTTCCAATCCTTGATCCACACCCAATCACCTGGAGAGAAAGGGTGAACTAGGGAGAATAAGCTGACGGGGCACCTCTCATTTACCCAGGCTGAAATTGTTTGTGTTATGTTCCCTAAAGCCTGTAGCTGTTTCTGTAACTCAATTTCACCTAGCTCACGAGGAGTGCCTGGGAGTCCCCGTAGTATAGGAGGAGGCCTATGATATAATATTTCATGAGGGGAATATCCTGTTCTTTTTAGAAGGGGTACACTTAATCTTAAACAATACCATAAGGAGAGTTGTACCCACTTTAATCCTGTTTCTTGACACACTTTACCTAAACTATTTTTGAGAGTCTGATTCATTTGCTCCACCTTTCCGGAACTCGGTGGTTGGTAAGCGGTATGTAGTTTCCATGTGATCCCCAATACCTTTGCTGTCTTCTGTACCAAGTCAGTGACAAACGCTGGCCCATTGAGCTGATACATAAGGGCAGTCCAAACCTAGGGATGAGAGAAGTACATGGGTTACTTCACGAGTGTTCTCAGTTCGTGTTGGATAGGCCTCCACCCACCCAGAGTATGTACACACTACAACTAGCAAATACTTGTTACCTCCACATTTGGGCATCTCTGTGAAGTCTACCTGGAGATCTTCAAAGGGGGCTGCTCCATAAGCTTGTATGCTGGGCGGGACTGTTGGACCTTGCCTAGCATTGTGCTGCCGGCAGATGACAAACTGCTGCACCACTGTTTTGGCAAGGGCTGAGAGATGCAAGAGGTAGAAGTACTGGCCTAGCAACTTTTCAAGTGACTCTTGGCCTAGGTGGGTGATCTCAGGGACAGCCAGTACAACTGCGGCTCCTAGCAGTCGTGGCACAGCTATTCTTCTGATAACCAGATCCATCCCTCTTCTATCACCTGCCCTCCCTCTGCCTGGAGAAAGTCCTTCTCTTCTTTAGAATAAGTAGGTACAATGTCAGATGCCTGAGGGAGCTGTGACTGCTGCCCAGTAGGGGGTGGATGCTCCTGTTTGAGCCTCTGAGTCAACTCGGGAGTTCTCCAAGGCAATCGAGGTGGAAGCTCACTGGTGTCCTCTGCAGTGCATGACTGCCTCCTTTTGGGGCTTCCACACTGCCTCTAATCATTGCAGGATCTCTTGCTGATACTTATGTCTTTTTCCCCCAGAGTTCAACAGGCCTTTTTCTTTGTATAACGCCCCATGCACTTGGAGGGTTAAGAAGGCATACCGAGTTTCGGTATAAATGTTTACAGTCTTACCTTCACTTAGCTCTAAGGCCTGAATTAAAGCAAAGAGTTCAGCCTTCTGGGCTAAAGTACCCTAGGGCAATGATTTGGCTTCAATGACAGCGTCCAGGGTTACCTGCACACCTCTCTCCTTGTGGGTTGACAAAGCTGTTCCCATCCACATACAGCTCCCAGTCTACTGATATCCGAGGATGGTCTTGGAGGTTGGGCCTGCTAGAATAAACTGAGTCCAACACCTCTACACAGTTATGTTCAACTGGGCTCTCTGATACTGGGAGTAAGGTGGCAGGGTTCAAGTCATTGCAAACTTCGATGGTTATGTGGGGATTTCCACAGAGCAAGTTTGGTACCTAGTTAGTCTAGCATTCATTAGCCAATGATGTCCTTTGGTATGCATGAAAGTCACCACATCATGGGGGGGCCTTTATGTTCAGGTTTTGCCCAAGAGTCAGCTTATCCACTTCTTGTGCTAGCAGGCCAGTTGCTGCCAAGGCCTTCAAACATGGCGGCCAACCTTTAGAAACCCCGTCTAGTTGTTTAGAGAGGTGGGCCACCGGCCTTAGCCAGGACCCCACAGTCTGGGTCAAAACTCCAACCGCCATCTTTTCTCTCTCTGACACATATAGTGTAAATGGCTTTGTCAGGTCAGGCAGCCCCAGGGCTGGGGCCGACATGAGTTTCTCTTTTAACTCATGAAAAGCTTGTTGCTGTTGGGACCCCCATTCGAAAGGTTCCTTGTTGCCCCCCTTTGTGGCTCCATACAGGGGCTTGGCCACTACTGCAAAGTTTGGGATTCATAACCTGCAGAACCCCATGGCTTCTAAGAATTCCCTTACCTGCCTTCTGGTCTTAGGCTCTGGTAGGTTGCAAATGACCTGCTTTCTTTCTGATCCCAGAATGCACTCCCCCTGTCGGATAGTAAATCCCAGATAATGTACCTGCTGTCTGTAGATCTGAGCTTTCTTCTTGGACACCTTATACCCACAGTCCTCCAGGTGCCGGAGTAGGGTATCCATTCCCGTGGCACATCCGACTGCTGTGGGTTGTCCCAGCAGAAGGTCGTCGATGTACTGGAGCAACACGCAGCCTAGATCTTTGGCAGGAAACTTCTGGAGGTCTCGAGCTAGCACCTCCCTGAAGATGGTGAGGGAGTTCTTGAACCCTTGGGGAAGCCAGGTCCAAGTGTACTGAGTGTTGACACCTGGCCCCAGATCCTCCCACTGAAAGGCAAACAGTTTCTGGCTCTCAAAGAGCTAGTCTGATGCTAAAGAAAGCATCCTTCAAGTCCAGGCAGGTGAACCAGCTGTCGTCAGCTGGCAGCAACACCAACAACATGTACGGGTTAGGTACCATTGGGTGCAAAGTCACTATAGCTTGGTTGACCAAGCAGAAATCCTGTATTGGCCTGTAGTCCTTGGTCCCTGGCTTGGGAACAGGCAGGATGGGAGAGTTCCATGTAGACTGACAAGGGACTATAATTCCAAAAGCCCTCAGGCACTTGAGATGGACCTGGATACCTTCAAAAGCTTCTCTGCAGACCGGGTACTGTTTTGCCTGACCGGCTGGGCCCCAGGCTTAACTTCTATGAGTACGGGGACCTGCTTGATTGCCAACCCTGGAGGGTTGTCTTCTGCCCACACCAGTGGCCACTGCTTACCCAGAGCTGGTCCTATCTCTTGGCCTGGCTCAGTTAAGAAGTCTCCATTCCTCCTCCCGAGGAACCGTAAGGGCCATGATGTCTCCCATTCCAGGTAGCTTTAGCTGTAAAGAGCCTTGCTTTGTAAAAGAGATGGTGGCTCTCAGCTTGCTAAGTAGGTCCCTTCCTAGCAAAGGCAAGGCACAGTCAGGCATATACAGAAACTGGTGAATCACTTAATGCCCCCCACCCCCCACAGTGCAGGTCCAGGGCAAACAGAAAGCTTGCTTTGCCAAAATGCCTGTAGCTCTGATTATATCAATAATCTTTTTGGATAAGGGGGCAACCAGGGTGGTTACTACTGAATGTTCAGCACCAGTATTGACAAGAAACTCAATGTCCTTGCCCCAGACTGTCATCCTGACCATGGGCTCTTTGGGGGTACATGAGCCTCATCCCCCTCATCCCGTAACCCTTCTGCCAGATTGAACAAGGCCCCTTCGTCCTTGTCTGAGGCCTCCTGCTCAGAGTCGCCTTGTTTCCCTTTCAACTGGGGGCACTAGTCTTTCCAATGTCCTATTTCCTTACAGTAAGCACACTGGTTATGATGCAAGCATGGACGGCCAGACTGGGCATTATTCCTGGGGCCCCCCTTCTCTTGCCCCTTTTGGGGGGAACCCCTCTAATAGCTGCGATTGGCAGTTCGGCGGGCTTGGCGTTTGCTCTCTCTGTGATTCTTTCTGCGGCTTAGTGCATCTCTATTCATGAACACTTGGTTGGCTATCTCCAATAACTGTGAAGTATCCATACCTGCAAACCCAGCCTGTTTCTTCAATTTTCTTCTAATGTCTTCTGCGCTTTGACTAACTAAAGCCATGTTAATCATGCACTGATTTTCAGGGCTATCGGGATCAAAAAGAGTATACATACAATAGGCCTCACATATTTTCTCATAGAATTGTGCCGAGCTATCATCTTTTCCTTGAATGACCTCAGAGACTTTGTTACATTTGTGGCTTTCTGAGGTCCCTTCTTTAACCCTTCCAGAAGGGCTTCCCTGTACTGGTTTAGCCTTTGCATACCCTGTCTTTCATTTGGGTCCCACTGTGGGTCTGTTCCTGGTAATTGGATCTTCACATACTCTTGAAAGTTTTGGTAATCAGCTGGAACACGTTCTTCCAGCCACTTAGTTGCTGCTGGGGCACTCACCTCCTTTCATCTGTGTTAAAGAAGTACATAAGCAACTGGTGGCAATCAGCCCAGGTGGGGTTGTGGGTCTGGATAATAGTTTGAGGCAAATCAATTATAGCTTGAGGCTTTTCGGTATAGGATGGGATATTGTTTATCCAATTGAGGAGATTGGCAGAGGTAAAGGGTTGGTACATAAAGGCATGCCTTTCCACCATATGCCCATCCTCATCTATCCCAGTATACCGTTGCTCTCTCAGGGGCATTTGTATCCCAGTTCTATGACTCAAATGGGCTTCCAAGGGAGGGGTTTCTCCCGAGGTCTCACATCCTTTCTTTTCTACTCTGGGTGGCCTAGGCGTATGAAGGCCTTGTGGAAGCTCGGGCACACTGGGCTCAGGGTGGGAGGCCTCCCTTCTTGGTGAAAGCGGGGGCCACTGGCACCATTTCTTGCCATGAATCCTCTGATTTTGGGTCGGACAGGATTTTAGGAGCTGACTCCCCTCGGCAGGTGGAGTGGGATTCTTCCTTGGCTGTCTGTCCCTTTGTCACTAGTACTACTGCTGCCTGTCCTCTTAACCACTGTGGGGGGTCTAAAACCAGCTGTAACCAAGTGTCTATGTACGGAAACTTGTCTGGGTATCCTGACTTACCAGTTGCCTTGTGCCATACCTTTGAAACAAGAGACCTGTCTAGGCTTCCTTCTGGTGGCCAACCCACTTCTAATGCCAGCCAGTCTATCTCACACAAAGTTCTAAGTTTTCCTGGTGTCATAGTAACTCCATAGCCTCCATTAAATCCTTTCTTGAAATTTTTCAACATAGTTCCTAGTGGAGTGGGCTTACTTTACATTCCACCCATCTTCCTCCCAAGACAAAACAACACTCACACCACAAGAAGGAAAGGGTAAAGGGGTCACTCATTCGCCTCTCCCGTCTCAAACTCAAGCACTCACTCACTTTCATTTTCCTTTTTGCAAACAAGTCAAGCCAAATCAAAATCCATACTGAGACCAAAGTGCTGATAAGGGCACACCGTGGGTGATCAGGACACTTCCACTCAAACGGAGTGGGAAAGTTCACAGGACCGGTCCTACCTTATTCCAGGTGTCTGGACTCCAAGAGCTGGTTCCTTCCTGGTGTTCAGCCGCTGCGTTGATCCTCCACAGGGGCCTGCCATGCACCGCTCTGATGAAGTGTTCCACCGGAGCAAATGCCTACCCAGGAGGGCTCTCAGGATCCACGTTTCTCAAGCTGGCTGGAGTCCCCTGTAGGGATGCTCCACAGGGCAGGCCTAAGCCGCCTAAGGGGCTGCCTCAACAGTCTGTTAATCACCTTGCTTCCTGGTCAGGGAACCAAGAAATGTAGCAGGACGAGCCATAGACAAAACCCCTCAGACACCAGGTTAAAGAAGGAAGAGGCTTTATTCGGCCAGGAGCATCAGTAGACTTGGTCTCAAGAACCAAGCTCTCTGAAGAAAGAGTTCCTGGCCCTTTTAAGGGCTTACAACTCTAAGGGATCCACGTGAAAGAGTTGTAACAGATTAAGATCTATAGATAACACATGGGGTTAGAGTGGGGGGTTAATCTTTAACCTCAGGCAGCTTTTACTTCCTCCTTCTCTTTAGAGACAGGAGACAGTATGAGAAATGGCCTCTCTCCTCACTTTAGGATTCCTTGAGTTAGTAAGCCACTTCCCTGTTTTTTGGTTTAAGATAGTTCTAACTTGGTGGGGCATCTTTACTATCAATTTTCCTCTAAAGGTTAACTTTTTACTTTTCTCAACCAATACTGCAGTGGTCACAATAGGTTAGATGCACTGAGGCCCTCTGTAGGTGATTGGATCTAAAATTTTTGATAGGAAGACACGGGCTGCCGGCAGCCTCTGTGTTCTTGGGTAAGCACCCCCAAAGCTACCCTACTATACACACTAACAAAATGGTGGAATGGCTTTTCTAGGGAAGGGAAGGCTAAGACAGGGGTGGTTATGAGCCTTTCTTTTAGCTCTTCAACCTGATCTACTTCCTCAGAAGTTCACAGGAGATGGTCAGGCTTCCCCTGGGCAAATTTTTGATACCAGTTTACTGTTTAGTGTATATGAGTTAATCCATAAGCGGCAATATTCAATTACCCCTAAAAATGTTCTGAGTTTTTGTTTAGTTTGAGGCAAGGGTAGAAACACAATTTTTTTCAGCCCATTCAGGCCCTATCTTTTGCTTGTCTGTACTTATCAAGTGGCCTAAATATTTACACCAGGCTCCATATACTGAAGCTTTCCCTTTGAGACCCCTAACCCCTCAGACTCCAGATGGTTAATAGTATGTGTACAGAAGCTACTTTTTCTATGTGTTTCCCAGATATAAGAATATTATCTACAATGGGGCACGGTGGGTCATGCCTGTGATCCCTGAACTTTGGGAGGCTGAGGCAGGTGGATCACGAGGTCAGGAGTTTGAGACCAGACTGACCAACATGGTGAAACCCCATCTCTACTAAAAATACACAAATTAGCCAGGTGTGGTGGCATGTGCCTATAGTCTTAGCTGGTTGGGAGGCTGAGGCAGGAGAATCACTTGAACCCAGGAGGCAGAGGTTGCAGTGAGCCAAGATGGAGCCACTGCACTCCAGCCTTGGTGACAGATTGAGACTCCATCAAAAAAAAAAAAAAAAAAGAATATTATCTACATATTGAAGCAGAAATATTTGCTTTGGGACAACTTTTTTTAATACTTGTTTTAAAATTTGACCAAACTGGTTAGGGGAGTCTTGAACCCTTGGGGTAAGACTGTTGATCAGTATTGTTGTTTCTGCCCTGAATGAGGATCTTTTTACTCAAAAGCAAATATATGTTGGCTATGTTCAGCCAGAGGACATGCCCAAAAAGCATCCTTTAACTCTATCACAGTAAACCATTGATGATTATATGGAATCTCGTTGAGAATGGTGTAAGTATTGGGAACAATGGGCTGGGTAGCCTGGACTATTTAGTTGATAGCTCTGAGGTCTAGTACCGGTATGATTCACCTGATTTCTTGACAGGCAGTATTGGGGTGTTATAAGGAGACATACAGGGTTTAAGGAGCCCATCCTTAATGAGACTTTCAATTATGAGTTTTAACCCTATCCTGCCCTCTAAGGGAATGGGGTATTGTTTTCTCTTTATTACTTCCCCGGGGGTTTTTAGTTTGATAGGGATTGGAGGGATGTGGAGTTTCCCTCGGTTTCTTCTCTGGACCAGACATCAGAATTAATGTATTTTTCATCTGCGGTAGTGAGTAGGTTTAATGAGATAAGAAATCCTTTAGGGCCAACTTGTAAGCCTATGTTCAATTTTAGCATTAAGTCTCTCCCTAATAGATTAGTCCCTGTCTCAGGGATCAACAAGAATTGGATATGAGTCAATCGATCTTGGTATATGACTTCCATACTTTTTAAGATTTTTGTTTTAAATCCTACTCCTTTTATCCTAGAGACTAAAAGTTCTTCTGAAGAGTAGATAATATTAGATGGAGGGAAACAGAAGAGCGAGTCACTCCTGAATTGACTAAAAAGGTGAAAAGGTCATGCTTACGTCCCACCTCTAAATTTATTAAGGGCTCCTAGTGGGACTCAAGATAAAAGAGACAGATCCCCTGAACCCCCTCTTTCTCCTCAAAAGTCATGAGCGGAAGTGCTTTCTTCTCCTTTTTAAATTCAGAACATTTTTTCTTGAAGTGGCCTGCCCTTCTGCGTTTGTAGTACATACCTTGTCCCTCTTCACTCTCAGTTCTGGGATTCTTTGACCTTGTCCCACCACATTCTTTAGAGGGTCTGGTAAATGAGGGGTTGGGTCTTCTAGATGGAGGCTTGTATTCTTTAAATCGGGGTCTAGACCCTTTATAGTTTTTGGCCCCCTGAGAGTTTTGTTTAGAAACGTGTGGGTTTGGAGCCACTTGTTGGAAAGTGTATAACATGAGTCTTGCTTTTTGTTTTTGTTTTTCTTCATCTCTCTTCACATAAACTTTCTGAGTTTCCCTGAGAAGTTCATTTAAGAGCCAGTTTTCCCAATTTTTGTAGTTTTTTGAAATATCTGGCCAACTTTTAGTAACAAAATGGAGCTTTAACATTCCCTGCCCAAGGGGGTCTTCTAAATCTAGGCCTGCATATTGTCTTATTTGCTGTTTTAGTCTGTCTAGGAATTTTATAGGCCCTTCATCTTTTTGTTGTTGTTGTTGTTGTATATTAAATGCTTTAGAGAGATTTTGAGTTCGGGGTACTGATTACCTAATTCATTTTATTATCATTTCCCTTAGATAATGCATTTTTTCTCAGTGAGCTGTGTTACTATTGTCCCACCAGGGATCTTGGGTGGGGAATTTCTGGTCTGCAGTAGGAACGTTTTGACTGGGAGGGTGTCCACATTCTCAAATTGCCATAGCAACCCTACGGATTATGCTTCTTTCCTCCCTTGAAAAGAGAATGTCTACGATGGACATTAGCTCGACCTAAGTGTATAACTGAGGTCCTAAGAATTGATTAACTTGATCTGTCACTCCAAAAGGGTCATCTAACAATGGCTTAAGTTTCTCTTTTTAAACTTCAAACTTTTGAACTGGACAAGGGAGGATTTATGAAGCCAAAAGCTCCCCCGCCTTGGGGCACCTCTTTTAAGGGGAAGAGAGTTGGGGATGATTTTTAAGTGTGGAAGGAAATGGGAAATTCTGGATATTCCTTTTACATTGTTTTAACTCATATTGGAGTCCCTTTAGGGAGGGGTACTTGGGCTGAGAGAGAATAGGGTCATGGGGTGATGTAGGATTATAAAGAGGAGGAATAATGTGAGCAGGGGAAGAATCTGCAGAGGGATCCAGGATGGCAACGGCTGCCTTCGGGGGACACTGAGCAGGGAAGATAGTCCAGGGGATCCCATGTGCTGGAGTCTTTAGGCATGGGAACTGGCTTTTCTGGCTTTTTATTTTGGGGTGCTAGATTAGGTTTTTCCCTAGTTGTCTTTAAGGGAAAAAGGAGGACAAGTCCCTGTCTCTAACAAAGAGCATAGTCCAGTTTTTCTTGAGAAACTGGACTTTTGGCCAGGTGCAGTGGCTCACACCTATAATCCCAGCACTTCGGGAGGCCAAAGCAGGCAGATCACCTGAGGTCGGGAGTTCGAGACCAACCTGACCAACATGGAGAAACCCTGTCTCAATTAAAAACAAAATTAGCTGGGCGTGGTGGTGCATGCCTGTAATCCCAGCTACTCGGGAGGATGAGGCAGGGGAATCGCTTGAACCTGGAAGGTGGAGTTTGCAGTGAGCCGAGATCATGCCTATTGAATTAGAAGTTGACACATCACATCCTCATTCGACCCAAACTTTGGCCAGAAGATTGAGGGTTTGAGGATGGGTTCCTGAGTCCAAATCAAATGCAATTTTTTTTTTCTTTTTTGAGATGAAGTCTCACTCTGTCACCCAGGCTGGAGTGCAGTGGTGCTATCTCAGCTCACTGCAACCTCCACCTCCTGAGTTCAAGCAATTCTCCTGCCTCAGCCTCCCAAGTAGCTGGGACTACAGGGGCACGCTGCCATGACTGGCTAATTTTTATTGTATTTTAATAGAGACTGGGTTTCACCATGTTGCCCAGGCTGGTCACAAACTCCTGAGCTCAGGTTATCCAACCGCCTCAGCCTCCCAAAGTGCTGGGATTACAGGCATGAGCCACCATGCCCAGCCAGCAATATTTTATCATTTGTTGTTTTGTCTTATGTTTAGTCCTTTCATTATTTTTCCTACATATATATATATATAGAGAGAGAGAGAGACAGAGTCTTGCACTATTGCCCGGGCTGGAGTGCAGTGGCATGAATTTGGCTTACTGCAACATTTGCCTCCTGGGTTCAAGCAATTCTCCTGCCTCAGCCTCCCAAATAGCTGGGATTATACAACAACACCATGGCCAGCTATTTTTTTGTATTTTTAGTAGAGATGGGGGTTTCACTATGTTGGCCAAGTTGCTCTCAAACTCCTGACCTCGTGTTCCTCCTGCCTTGGCCTCCCAAAGTGCTGGGGTTGCAGGTGTGAGCCACTTCACCCAGCCTATTTTTCCAATATTTTAACATGAGACCTAGGGGGATATCGGGGGAATATCATTGTTATTATAGTTATCTTTTCTACCCCCTGTTTTGTTTGGAGTAATTCCCATATTGGGTCCTGGTTAGGCTCAATCTCTCATACTAAAGATTTCTTGCCTATTCTTTCCCTGGAGGCTTATTAAGGCTCAATCCCTCATAATAGAATTTCTTGCCAATTCTTTCCCTGGACGCTTGCTAAGGCTTAATCCCTTATACTAAAGATTTCTTGCCTATAATTTAGTCCTGCCTGCTGGAGGCTCCTTGCACCTTTCTTTCACTTTGTCCACTCTGGCTGCTTTTCTCATGGGAATTTAGGTCTCTCTTAGCATTGGCGTGCCAGTATAAGTCCCATGGCAGGATCTGCCACAAGCCGTATGAGGAGACCATGGAACTACAGATAGGTCCCGCTCACTCTGCACAGCAGTAGTGCTTAGTATCATTCCCACAAGCAGCACCACAAGCAGTAGCGCTTGTGATCATTTACAGACTCTCAACCTCCAGAATCCCAACCATCAAGGAGATACTTTGTCACCCATGTGATGTTTTTTACCTTGACCTGTGCACAGAGTTACCTGATCGCCACGCTATTGCGAGCCTTTTTCTTTCCGCATTGCTGAGAGTCCAGATTTATACGTCACAATGAATGGGTCTCAATCTCTAGCCCCTGGGGCTACTGCAACAAGGCAGTGTGACGTGTCTCCCCCTGGGAGGTGACCAAAGACCCTTCCCTGGAGGAGAATCAGAATCCCAGATGAGCCCCCAGAATTGTTGAAAGTAAAATGTTTGATGTCACAAAGTGAAACCAGCACTCAGGCAAAAGATTATTCAGTAAGGCAGTTTACTTCTGCAGAGGGTGTTGTTTGTGTCAATCACAATTGCAAGAGCACCCAGAACAAAGGAGAGAAAAGGTTTTTATTTTGTTTTTCTTTTTGAGATGAAGTCTCGCTCTGTCGCCCAGGCTGGAGTGCAGTGGCACAATCTCAGCTCACTGTATCCTCCACCTCCCAGGTTCAAGCAGTTCTCCTGCCTTAGCCTCATGTGTAGCTGGGATTACAGGTTCGTGCCACCATGACCAACTAACTTTTGTATTTTTAGTAGAGATGGGATTTCGCCATGTTGGTCAGGCTGGTTTCAAACTCCTCACCTCATGATCGGCCCACCTTGGCCTCCCAAAGTGGTGGGATTACAGGCATGAGCCACCACACCCAGCCAAGTTTTTTATTTTTAACACAAAGTCTCTACATCTGTATCACTCCCCCATGGACTGGGGTCAGACCACACAATCTAAATTGACCCGATTGGCTATTTGTGAATATTTTTCCAAATAATGAAGGGAAGGGGGATATACGAGTCACATTAGTGGGACCTGCGGTTTTAAAAGGTGGAATGGGTGCAGAGTGAGTAACCAAGAAAACAGATGTGAGTTATTGATTAGAACTGATGGGAAGAAAGATTGTTATAGTAAGTAGGGGCAAGGAAGCATGGAGAACAAGAAAAGTTGAATTTGAGAACAAAGAACAAGGAAGTTAACAGGGAATTTTATATTTATACAATAAAATTTTAAAAGACATTTTATTGTATTTTATAATACATAAAATTTTTGTTCAAGAGAAAATCAACTTTTACTTTGATAATACTGTATTATCAATACTAAAGCTAATTTTAATAAAACCTTATAAATAAACTCAAATTTGCCATTTATGACCACTCAAGATTTACATATATATTTTGTAATCTCTTGTAATTTTTTAAACTTTTTATATTTTATTTTTATCTACATTCTTTTTACTTTTTCAAACAACCTTTAAGTAATTTCAAACTGTTATAGGAGATAGAAAGAAATCATTTAGGGCCAGGCATGGTGGCTCATATCTGTAATCCCAGCAATTTGGGAGGCCAAGGTGGGAGGATCACTTGAGGTCAGGAGTTTAAGACCAGACTGGCTAATATGGTGAAACCCCATCTCTACTAAAAATACAAAAAATTAGCCAAGTGTGCTGGTGCACACCTGTAGTCCCAGTTACTCCAGATGCTGAGGCAGGAGAATCTCCTGAACCCAGCAGGTGGAGGGTGTGTAATGGCCCAAGGGGTTCACGTTGCCCTTTGTCTAGACAGAGCCAATTCATCAAGCCAGGGTAATTTGTGGAGGAAAAGTTACATATTAAATTTGAACTCAATTGAACGTGGACACAAACAATGATCACCAAGTCTTTGAACAGGTTATGTGAGCCCCTTCAGGCATTCATCCAGCGCTGATATGGAGAAATCTCTATTTCAATCTATTCCTATATGTTAGTTATTGAAAAACAATAGACAATCACAAAAAATCAAGTTGAGCTTTTTGTGTTCCTTGAGCCGTCACGAAGGGCCGCCATGACTGGGCCTCATGCCAAACAACTCATTACAAAAAAAAGCTAGGGTCCCAGACAGCACTGAAGCTTCATAAGACCTCTCCTCATCTGTGCACGGATGGGTGGCCGACTCTGGAGCCCAAGCTGTTGCTTTCCAGTCGGGTGGTTGAAACCTCCATAGTCTGATGAGTGCAGTTTCTGACTCTGAAGCCAGGCCTGTTGCTTCCTGGTCTGTTGCTGAATCCTTCACAGTCTGATGTGGAGTCAAAGTTAAAAATTAAATTTGAACTAATGGAATGTAAACACAAACTATGGTCACCAAGTCCCGGAACAGGGTGTGTGAGCCCCTTGAGGCATTCATCCAGAGCTGTTTCAGAGAAACAGGAGAGACCCTACTGGCATCGGATTCCTGCCTCTTGAGGTCAGGGATCCCAGAGGAAGGAGCAGGCACTCTTCTTAGCTGTTCTACCTCCTTGAGTGATATCTCCAGGCATGGGAGTGAACCAGATAAAAAGGGCCTGAAGTGAATCCCTAGCAAACTGCAGCAGCCCTACAGAATGGAGATCTGACCATTGAAAGAAAAACAAACAGTAAGCATCATCAAAAGCATCAAAAACCAAAAAAAGTACCCACAAAAACCCCATCCAAGGCCGGGCCTGGTGGCTTACACTTGTAATCCCAACACATTGGGAGGCCAAGGTGGGTGGATCATGATGTCAGGAGACCAGTCTGGCCAACATGGCAAAACCCCATCTCTACTAAAAAATACAAAAATTAGGCGGGGTTTGGTGGCTCTAGCCTGTAATCCCAGCACTTTGGGAGGCCAAGACAGACGGATCACCTGAGGTCAGGAGTTCAAGACCAGCCTGATCATCATGGGGAGACCCTGTCTCTACTAAAAACACAAAATTATCCAGGCATGGTGGGACATGCCTATAATCTCTGCTATTTGGGAGGCTGAGGCAGGCCAACCACTTGAACCCAGGAGGTGGAGGTTGCGGTGAGCCAATATCACACCATCACACTCCAGCCAGGGCAACCATAGTGAAACTCCATCTCAAAAAAAAAAAAAAAAAATTCAAGGATCAGCAGCCTCAAATATTGAAACTAGACGAACTCACGAAGATGAGAAAGAATCAACAAAAAAACGCTGAAAGGCCAGAGTGCGTCTTCTCCTCCAAATGATCAAAATGTCTCTTCAGCAAGGGTGCAGAACTGGACAGAGGATGAGATGTGTGAATTGACAGAAGCAGGCTTCAGAAGATGGGTAATAACAAACTACTGAGCTAAAGGAACATGTTCTAACCCAATGCAAAGAAGCTAAGAACCTTGATAAAAGGTTAGAAGAACTTCTAATTAGAATAACCAGTTTAGAGAGGAACATAAATGACCTGATGGATCTGAAAAGCAGAGAACAAGAACTTCATGAAGCATACAAAAGTATCAATAGCCGAATTGATGGAGCAGAAGAAAGGATATCAGAGTTGAAAAATTACCTTGGTGAAATAAAGCATGCAGACAAGATTAAAGAAAAAAGAATAAACGGGAACAAACAAAGCCTCTGAGAAATATGGTGTTCTGTGCAGGAAATGCATGAGGGGAGAAGAAAAGACACATACACCATACCTTTAAGGGTAAACAAGCTTTATTCCACGTAAATGGCAATGCAGATATAATAAGCAAATTGATATAATAAGCAAATTGCAATGGGAAGGGGAGAAGGGAAAAGAGATAAATATGTTTACACTCACCAGACTATGGAGGATTCATCACCATACAAGGAAGCAACAGCCTGGGCTCCAGAGTCAGCCACCCCTCCGTGCACAGATGAGGAGAGGTTTCTTGAAGCTTTGGCACGGTCTGGGACCCTAGCTATTTTTGTAACAAGTTGTTTGGCATGAGGCCCAATCATAAGGGCCCTTCGCAACTGGGCTCAAGCAACACAAAAAGGTCAAGCTGTTTTTATGTGGTTGTCTATTTTTTTTAATAACTAATGTATAGGAATAGATTGAAATAGAGGTTTCTCTGAAACAGTGCTGAATGATTGTCTCAAGGGCTCACACAACCTGTGTCGGGACTTGGTGGCCATTGTTTGTGTCCACGTTCAATTAATTTCAAATTTAATATGTAACTTTTCCTCCACATTTGACCTCAATTGGATACTCAATTGTAGGAAAATACTCTTACAGATATATGGGGAAGGCAAAGTTGAAATAGATTACAGATACTGGGTAAGCACGAGAGAATTAAAAGCACAATTAATTAAAACCACACTCAGCATGGCTTTGCAAGGAATGTAATATTGTGAGACTTGCCAGGAATATACACACAACATTCAGTATGCAGTAAGGCACAAACCCCTCCTTGGGCTGCGGTAAGCATATCTAATGCCATTTGATTTTGCAACACAACAGTACGCAGCTGAGCAAATTCATCTGATAACAACATAAGTTCAGTGCTGCTATTATTAAGAGATTTTTCCATATATAAGGTTAATATTTTAATTTGTTGCTGAAGCAGGATTGTACCAGCAGCAAGGGAGAATACTGTTATCAAATACCATCACCAAGGAGGCCGGCACATTCATAACTAGTGATGTTTGTAAGCATCTAGATTACTGGGTAGGGGAATATTATCCCCGATGGTGAATGGAATTAATGGCCACCCCCAAGTTCATCCCCCCATTCAATACAGGGACAGGTATCACCATCCACAGGATCTGCATACCAACAGCCCCCCCAGGGGACAGCAATGGAGCTACTGTAATCATAGTGTAACAATGTGTTACTAAAGTAAGAAAGAGATTGTGTTTCATTGAGTGCAGTGTTGTCGATTTGGAGTATGTGTTGACAATTGTCTGGAGAAATTCCATTTAAGACCTCCAGACAAAGGGGACGCTATATTGAATCTGGCCACCCGCACAGCAAGTTCTCAATATATTCCATTCCAGGCATGTTGGGCAGGATACCAAGGCTTTCAACGCAAGGTGAGGGTAGAGTTCATCTTTTTTTGACTTGGCAAACATAGATTGCTTAGTGTGATCAAAGGAAGTCCAGGTTGGATTGCAAGTGTTGTTGTTATGGCCCCACTGGTAATGACACAGCCATACAGAAATGTTGTCAGGGAAAATTCTCCAAGATAGCCCATTCCAGGTGGCCTCCAGCAACTCAACATATTGCCAACATTGACTGCGTTTGGCTTCTGTTGCAGCAGTGGCTACCCAGTTGATGAATTTTCCTTTGGCCTCAGACACAAAGACACAGGTGCTGATAATTAGTAGACAGGCTACTCCCTGTAATGACAAAAACAGAGGAGAACACGATACTGTTTCTCATCTTTAGGAAATTGTACTGTGCCTTTATTTTCTGCCCCCATAGCTACAAGGTCACCAGCCTTAGGAGCGGGATCTGATGAATGCTGTACCCACATTTTGGCTCCAGGATTTAAGCTACCTGTACCAGTGGATCTCATCTCCCAGTTCTGTATGTAGCCTCTGTTGTGGCAGAGATTTCTTCAGGGGTTAATTGTTGACAAGGTGCCACTAACAATTGAACAACCTGCATCTGTGGTTTTATAGCAAAAGAATCTGGAGTGGTATTGTATAAAATGACCTTTATCTCTTGCCCATAATTGCTATCAATTAAACCACCATACATTATAATGGCCCCCATTCCAAGGCTTGAACACGTTGTAATCCATTCATCCGCATTCAAGTTTGCAGTTACGGTGGAAATTTTGGCCTGTTGATCTTCCTGCTTATTAAATAACCTGTCAAGAGAAAGCAGAGACACATTTGCATCAACATGGAAAACAGCGATAATAATTGTGTGTGCCAGGATTCAGCTATCTTCCCAGTATTGTTTTCTTCAGACTTCTTTATTCCCAATTAACCATTTGTTTCATTACCATTGGGGCATCCAGCTAGTAAGACCATTTGCTACTGACCAAGAATTGGTATACAAGTGACAAATCCCTCTGGTCTCCTCCTGAATAGCTCAGAGGATGGCTACTAGTTTAGCTAACTGGCTTCTCCCACCCCTTCCTTCATCAGAAATGCTTATGTTTCTAACAGGATTATAAGCCACGGCCTTCCAGCATCGGGTCCCACCAGTGTATTTGGTGGATGCATCAGTAAACCAAGCATGTTTCTGATC
>NW_026652454.1:0-15661 GCF_009828535.3 Hylobates moloch
CCACTCCACTCCATTCCATTCCTTTCCATTCCATTCCAGTTTCCTCAATTCCATTTCACACCGCTCCATTCCACTCCTCTCCATTCCACTCCACTCCACTCGAATACCCTCCATTCCATTCCATCTCATTTCATTCCACTCAATTACAGTAAACTCCATACCACGCAAATCCATTTCATTACACTCCATTGCATTGCACTCCACTCCACTCCATTCCACTCCTCTCCATTCCACTCCACTCCACTCCCCACCACTCCACTCCTTTCCACTCTACTCCGTTCCCTTAAATCCCATTCCATTCCACTCCACTCCCCTCCACTCCACTGCACTACATTGCATTCCATTCCATTCAACTCCATTCCACTCCATTCTTTTCTTTCTACAGTAACTCACTCTGTTCCCCAGGCTGAAGTGCACTGGCACACTCTCAACTCACATTACATTTCACCATTCCTTCTCATTCCATTCCACTTCACTCCATTGAAGTCCACTCCACTCCGCACCATTCCACTCCAAATCATTCTTTTCTGTACCATACCTTTCCACTCCATTCCACTCCGCTCCACTCCCTTCCATTCCATTCCATCCCATTCCATTTACTCCATTCCACTCCACTCCATTCCAATCCATTCCATCCCGTTCCATTTCACTCCACTCCAATCCATTCCGCCCCATTCCATTCCACTCCATTCCACGCCACTACACTCACCTCCCCTACACTCCACTCCATAATGTTCCATTCTATCCCATTCCATTCCACTCCATTCCACTCCACTCCACTCCTCTCCACTCCACTCTAATTCACTCCATTCCATTCCATTCCATACCATTCCACTCCATTCCATTCCATTCCTTTCTTTCAACAGGCTCTCACTCTGTCACTGAGGCTGGAGTGCAGTGGCACAACCTCAGCTCACATTTCATTTCACCATTTTATTTAATTGAATTGCGTCCACAGCATTCCATTCCGTTCCATTCCACTCCACTCCAGTCCACTCCATTCCACTCTAATCTACTCCACTCCACTTTGTTCCATTCCATCACAGTCAATTCCACTCCATTCCAGTCCACTCCTGTCCTCTCTACTCCACTCCACCCCACTCCACTCCACTCCATTCCATTCCATCCCATTCCATTCCACTCCATTCCACTCCATTCCTCTCCACTCCACTCCCTTATCCTCCATTCTATTCCATCCCATTGTATTCCACTCCATTCTATTGCATTCCACTTCACTCCACTCCACTCATTTGATTCCATTCCATTCCATCCCATTCAATTCCAATCCTTTCCACTCCACTGCACTCCACTAAACTACACTCCATCCCTTTCCATTACACTGCATTCCACACCTTTCCACCCCAATCCACTCCATTCCACTGCCCTCCACTCCATTCCATTCCATTCCATTCCAATCCACTACACTCCACTCTTCTCCATTCCTTTCCATTACATCCCTTTCCATTCCACTCGATTCCAGTCCACTCCACCCCACTCCACTGCAGTGCTCTCCACTCCACTCCATTCTTCTCCACTCCATTCTATTCCATTCGCTTCCATTCCATTCCATTCCATTCCATTCCATTCCATTCCATTCCATTCCACACCATTCTATTCCATTCCTTCTTTCAACAAGTTCTCACACTGTCACACATGCTGGATTGCAGTGGCACTATCTCAGCTCACATTTTATTTCACCATTCCATTCCATTCCATTCCATTCCATTCCATTCCATTCCATTCCATTCCGTTCCATTGCACTTCATTCCACTCCACTTCACTCCACTCCAATCCTCTCCGTCCCATTCCATTCCATTTCATTATATCCCATTCCACTCCACTCCACTCCACTCCACCCGAAACCATTCCATCCCTTCCCGTTCCTTTCCATTCCTTTCCATTCCACTCCATTCCACTCCACCCCATTCCACTCCACTCCACTCCACTCCACTCCACTCCATTCCATTCCATCCCATTCCATTCCACACCACTCCACTCACCTCCCCTGCACTCCACTCCATAACCTTCCATTCCATCCCCTTCCATTCCACTCAATTCCACTCTACTCCACTACACTCCTCTCCACTCCACTCCAATTCATTCCATTCTGTTCCATTCCATACCATTCCACTCCCTTCGATTCCATTCCTTTCTTTCTGCAGTATCTCACTCTGTCACCCAGGCTGAAGTGCAGTGGCAAAATCTCAGCTCACATTTCATTTCAGCATTTTGTTCCATTGCTTTGCATTCCATTCCATTCCGTTCCATTCCATTCCATTCTATTCCATTCCACTCCACTCCAGTCCACTATGTTCCACTCCAAACCACTCCTCTCCATTGAGTTCCATTCCATCCCATTCCATTCCACTCCATTCCAGTCCACTCCTCTCCTCTCGAGTCCACTCCACCCCACTCTACTCCACTCCACTCCATTCCATTTCATCCCATTACATTGCACTCCATTCCACTCCATTCCACTCCACTCCTCTACACTCCACTCCACTCCACTCCATTCCATTACATTACATTCCACTCCACTCCAGTACACTGAAATCCACTCCATTCCATTCCATCCCATCCCATTCCGTTCCATTCCACTCTAGTCCACTCCACTCCAAACCATCCTTTTCCACGCCATTCCATTTCATTTCTATCTTTCGAAATGATGTCACTCTGTCACCTAAGCTGCAGTGCAGTAGCAGTATCTCAGCTCACATTTCATTTCACCATTCCATTCCATTCTGTTCCATTAGACTCGACTCCGCTCCACTGCACTCTACTCCATTGCATTCCACTCCATTCCATTCCACTCCAGTCCACTCCCTTATCCTCCATTCTATTTCATCCCATTCCATTCCACTCCATTCTATTGCATTCCACTTCACTCCACTCCTCTCTATTCCATTCCATTCCATCCCATTCGATTCCAATCCTTTCCACTCCACTGCCCTCCACTAAATTACACCCCATCCCTTTCCATTACACTGCATTTCACACCTTTCCACTCCAATCCACTCCATTCCACTGCCCTCCACGCCATTAGATTCCATTCCATTCTAATCCACTCCACTCCACTCTTCTCCATTCCATTCCATTACATCCCTTTCCATTCCACTCGATTCCAGTCCACTCCACCACACCCCACTCCAGTGCTCTCCACTCCACTCCACTCTACTCCACTCCATTCTATTCCATTCGCTTCCATTCCATTCCATTCCATTCCACTCCAGTCCAATCCATTCCACTATATTCCACTCCAATCTACTCCACTCCACTCTGTTCCATTCCATCCCATTCCATTCCACTCCATTCCAGTCCACCCTTCTCCTCTCTACTCCACTCCACCCCACTCCACTCCACTCCATTACATTCCATCCCATTCCATTCCACACCCTTCCACTCCATTCCACACCACTCCTCTCTACTCTACTCCACTCCATTCCATTAAATTCCTTTCCCCTCCACTACACTGCACTCCAATACGTTCCATTCCATCCCATCCCATTCCACTCTATTCCACTCCACTCCACCCCACTCCACTTCACTTCACTCCACTGTAATCCACTCTACTCCACTCCATTCCATTCCATTCCATACTATTCCACTCCATTCCATTCCATTCCTTTCTTTTGACAGGATCTCACTTTGTCACCCAACCTGTAGTGCACTGGCAGAATCTCAGCTCACATTTCATTTCACCATTTTATTCTATTTCATTCCATTCCATTCCATTCCATTCCATTCCATTCTATTCCATTCCATTCCACACCACTCCACTCCACTCCACTAAATGCCTCTCCATCTCATTCCGTTTCACTTCATTCCACACCACTTCACTCCAGTCCACTCCATTCCACTGCACTCCACTCCATTCCATTCCATTCCATTCCATTCCATTCCACTCCACTCCATTCCATTCCACTCCATTCCATTCCATTACATCCCATTACATTCCACTCTATTCCACTCCACTCCACCCTACTACACTCCACTTCACTCCACTCCACTCCACTCTGCTCCACTCCATTCCATTCCACACCATTCTATTCCATTCCTTTCTTTCGACAGGATCTCACTCTGTCACTCAGATTGGAGTGCAGGGGCACAATCTCAACTCACATTTTATTTCACCATTCCATTCCATTCCATTCCATTCCATTCCATTCCATTCCATTCCATTCCATTCCATTCCATTCCGTCCATTTCACTCCATTCCACTCCACTCCACTCAATTCCTCTCCATCCCATTCCATCCTATTTCATTCTACCCCATTACATTCCACTCCACTCCACTCCACCCCACACCATTACATTCCGTTCCATCCCATTCCATTCCACTCCATTCCACTGCACCCCTTTCCACTCCACTCCACTCCATACATTTCTACTCCAATCCACTCCACACAATTCCGCTTCATTCCATTCCATCCCATTCCATTCCACTCCTTTCCACTCCAATCCACTACAGTGCACTCCATTCCACTCTACTCCATGGAACTCCAGTAAACTCCGTTCCATTCCATTCCATTCCACTCCAATCTATTCCATTCCGTTCTTTTGACAGTATCGAAATTTCGTTCTTTCCTTTCAACAGTGTCACCATTCCATTGCATTGCATTCAATTCCATTCCATTCCATTCCATTCCTCTCCTCTCCACTCCACTCCATTCCATTACATTTCTTTCCATTCCACACTATTCCATTCCTTTCATCTCTTTCAATATGTTCTCTCTCTGTCACCCAGGCTGGAGGTCAGTGGCACAATCTCAACTCACATTTTGTTTCATAATTCCATTCCATTCCATTCCATTCCATCCCACTCCATTCCACACCTCTCCACTCCACTCCACTGCATTCTATTCCACTCCACTCCTCTCTGCTCCTCTCCATTGCAATCCACCCCATTCCATTCCACTCCTCTGCACTCCACTCTACTCCACTCCTTTCCATCCCATTCAATCCTAATCCATTCCAATCCATTCCACTCTACTCCCCTCCACTCCACTCCATAACATTCCATACCATTCCATTGGATTCCATTCCACTCCACTCCATTCCACTATACTCCACTCCACTCCATTCCATTTTATTCCATTCCATTCCATTCCATTCCATTCCATTCCATTCCAATCCATTCCATTCCGTTCCTTTCTTTGGACAGGATCTCACTCTGTGACGCAAGTTGGAGTGCAGGGGCACTATCTCAGCTCACATTTCATTTCACCATTCCATTCCATTCCATTTTTTTCCATTCCATTCCACTCCATTCCACTCCACTGCACTCCACTCCACACCACTCTATTCCATTCCATTCAATCCCAATCCATTCCACTCCATTCCACTCTACTCCTCTCTACTCCACTCTACTCCGTAATGTTCCATACCATTCCAATCGACTCCATTCCACTCCACTCCACTCCACCCCACTAGATTCCATTGCATTCCATTCCATTCCACTCCACTCCATTCCATTGCATTCCTTTCTTTCGACGGGATCTCACTCTGTCACTCATATTGGAGTGCAGGGGCACAATCTCATCTCACATTTCATTTCACCGTTCATTTCCATTCCATTCCATTCCATTTCATTCCATTCCTTTACAATCCACTCCACTGCACTCTACTCCATTCCATTCCATTCCCTTCCACTTCATTCAAATCCACTCCACTCCACTCCACTCCACTGCTCTCCACTCCATTCCAATCCATGCCACTCCATCACATTCCATTCCACTCCATTCCAATCCACTCCTCTTGGCTCCACTCCACTTCACTCCATTCCATCACCATTACATTACATTCCATTAAACTCCATTCCAATCCACTCCACTCTACCCGATTTCATTCCACTCCATTCCACTCCACTCCACTCCCCGACACTCCATTCCATTCCATCCCATTCAATTCCAACCCATTCCACTCCACTCCACTCGACTCCACTCCACACCCTTCCATTCCATTCCAACCCGTTCCATTCTATTCCAACCCATTCCATTCCACTCCATTCCACTCCAATCCATTCCACTCCAATCTTCTCCAATCCATTCCATTCCATTACATTCCTTTTTTTCTACATGACCTCACTCTGTCATTCAGGCTGGAGTGCAGTGACACAATCTCAGCTCACATTTTATTTCACAATTCCATTCCATTCCACTCCATTCAATTGCATTCCACTCCACTCCACTCCATCCCATTCCATTCCACTCCACTCCTCTCGACTCCACTCCACATCATTCCATTCCAACCCATTCCATTCCACTCCCATTCCATTCCATTGCACTCCATTCCACTTCACTCAACTCTGCTCCACTCCTCTCCATCCCATTCCAACCCATTTCATTCTACCACATTCCACTCCACTGCAATCCACTCCTCCCCACACCACTCCATTCCATTCCTTCCCATTACATTCCACTCCATTACATTCCACTCCACTCCACTCCTCTCCACTCCACTCCATTCGACTCCACCCCATTCCTTTCTACTCCACTCCACTCCATTCCATTCCATCAAATTGCAATCCACTCCTTTCCACTCCAATCCACTCCACTCCACGCCATTCCACTAAACTCCATTCCATTCCACTCCATTCCATTCCATTCCATTCCTTTCTTTTGACAGTATTGAAATGTCTTTCTTTCCTTTCTTTCGACAGTATCACCATTCCATTCCATTCTATTCCATTCCATTCCATTCCATTCTATTCCATTCCATTCCTCTCCACTCCACTCCAGTCCAGTCCACTCCACTCCAGTCCAGTCTACTCCACTCCACTCCAATCCATGCCACTCAACTAAACTCCATTCCATTCCACACCATTCCATTCCACTCCATTCCATTCCATTCCTCTCTTTCGATAGGTTCTCTGTCACCCAGGCTGGAGTGCAGTGGCACAATCTCAACTCACATTTTTTTTCACCATTCCATTCCATTCCATTCCATTCCATTCCATTCCATTCCATTCATTCCCACTCCATTCCACACCTCTCCACTACACTCCATTCTATTCCACTCCAATACACTCCGCTCCACTCCATTGCAATCCACCCCATTCCTTTCCACTCCATTCCACTCCACTGCACTCCACTCCAATCCACTCCATTCCATTCCATGAAATCCCAATCCATTCCACTCCATTCCACTCTACTCCACTCCACTCCACTCCATAACATTCCATACCATTCCATTCGACACCATTCCACTCCAATCCACTCCACTCCACCCCAATGCATTCCATTCTGTACCATTCCATTCCATTCTATTCAATTCCACTCCACTGCATTCCACTCCCCTCCACACCATTCCATTTCATTCAATCCCAATCCATTCCACTCTATTTCACTCTACTCCACGCCATTCCACTCCACTCCATAACATTCCATACCATTCCATTCGACTCCATTCCACTCTACTCCACTCCATTCCCCCCATTCCATTGCATTCCAAAGCATTCCATTCAATTGCATTCCATTCCATTCCATTCCATTCCATTCCATTCCATTCCATTCCACTCAACTCCATTCCATTCCATTCCCCATTCCATTCCATTCCATTCCACTCAACTCCATTCCATTCCATTCCTTCTTTCGACAGGATCTCACTCTGTCACTCAGATTGGAGTGCAGGGGCACTATCTCAGCTCACATTTCATTTCACCATTCCATTCCATTCCATTTTTTTCCATTCCATTCCACTCCATTCCACTCCACTGCACTCCACTCCACACCACTCTATTCCATTCCATTCAATCCCAATCCATTCCACTCCATTCCACTCTACTCCTCTCTACTCCACTCTACTCCGTAATGTTCCATACCATTCCAATCGACTCCATTCCACTCCACTCCACTCCACTCCACCCCACTAGATTCCATTGCATTCCATTCCATTCCACTCCACTCCATTCCATTGCATTCCTTTCTTTCGACGGGATCTCACTCTGTCACTCATGTTGGAGTGCAGGGGCACAATCTCATCTCACATTTCATTTCACCGTTCATTTCCATTCCATTCCATTCCATTCCTTTACAATCCACTCCACTGCACTCTACTCCATTCCATTCCATTCCCTTCCACTTCATTCAAATCCACTCCACTCCACTCCACTGCTCTCCACACCATTCCATTCCATTTCATTCCATTTCCATTACATTCCATTCCATTCCACTCCACTCCACTCCACTCCACTCCAATCCACTTCACTTCATTCCACTCTATTCCACTCCACTCCACTCCATTCCATTTCCATTCCATACTATTCCACACCATTCTATTCCATTCCTTTGTTTCGACAAGTGTTCACTCTGTCACACAGGCTGGATTGCAGAGGCACAATCTCAGCTCAGATTTTATTTCACCATTCCATTCCATTCCATTCCATTCCATTCCATTCCATTCCATTCCATTCCATTCCATTCCGTTCCATTCCATTCCATTCCGTAACGTTGCACTCCATTGCACTACACTCCACTATACTCCTCTCCATCCCATTCCATCCCATTTCATTCTACCCCATTCCATTCCACTCCACTCCACCCCACCCCACACCATTACATTCCATTCCATCCCATTCCTTTCCACTCCATTCCACTCCACCCCATTCCACTCCACTCCACTCCATTCCTTTCTACTGCAATCCACTCCACTCCACACAACTCCACCTCATTTCACTCCTTTCCACTCCACTCCGCTCTACTCCACGGAACTCCACGAAACTCCAATCCATTCCAATCCATTCCACTCCATTCTATTCCATTCTGTTCTTTTGACAGTATCACAATTTCTTTCTTTCCTTTCTTTCGACAGTATCACCATTCCATTCCATTGCATTCAATTCCATTCGATTCCAATACATTTCCTTCCACTCCATTCCTCTCCACTTCACTCCATTCCACTCATGTCTACTCCACTCCACTCCATTTCATTCCCTTTCATTCCATTCCACTCCATTAAATTCCTTTCCTCTCTTTCGATAAGTTCTCTGTCACCCAGGCTGGAGTGAAGTGGCACAATCTCAACTCACATTTCATTTCACCATTCCATTCCATTCCTTTCCATCCCACTCCATTCCACATCTCTCCACTCCACTCCTCTCCATTCAATTCCTCTCCACTCCTCTCTACTCCACTCCATTGCAATCCACCCCATTCCATTCCACTCCATTCCACTGCACTGCACTCCACTCTACTCCACTCCATTCCATTCAATCCCAATTCATTCCAATCCATTCCACTCTACTCCTCTCCACTCCACTCCATAATATTCCATACCATTCCTTTCGACTCCATTCCACTCCACTCCATTCCACTCCAATCAACTCCACTACACTACACTCCATTTCGTCTTATTCCATTCCACTCCATTCCGTTCCATTCTGTTCTTTCAACATGATCTCACTGTGTGACCCAGGTTGGAGTGCAGGGGCACTATCACAGCTCACATTTCATTTCACCATTCCATTCCATTCATTTTATTTCATTCCATTCCACTCCATTCCACTCTACTGCACTCCACTCCACACCACTCTATTCCATTCCATTCAATCCCAATCCATTCCATTCCATTCTACTCTACTGCTCTCCACTCCACTCCACTCCATAACTTTCCATACCATTCCAATCAACTCCATTCCACTCCATTCCACCCCACTCCACCCCACTAGATTCCATTGCATTCCATTCCATTCCATTCAATTCCATTACACTCCACTCCATTCCATTACATTCCTTTCTTTCGACAGGGTCTCACTCTGTCACTCAGATTGGAGTTCCCGGGCACAATCTCATCTCACATTTCTTCTCACCATTCTATTACATTCCATTCCATTCCGTTTCATTCCATTCCATTACAATACACTCCACTGTTCTCCATTCCATTCCATTCCACTTCATTCAAATCCACTCCACTCCACTCCACTCCACTGCTCTCCAGTCAACTCCACTCCATGCCACTCCACAATCTTTTCCGTTCAATCACATTCCATTACACTCCTTTCCAATCAACTCCTCTCCACTCCACTCCACTCCATTCCATTCCTTTCCATCCCATTCCAGTTTCCTCCATTCCACTGCACACCACTCCACTCAATTCCCCTCAATTCCACTCCACTCCACTCCATTCCTCTCCACTCCACACCACTCCATTCTACTCCACTCCACTCCATTCCATTAAATCCCATTCCATTCCACTCCATTCCATTCCACTCCCTTCCACTCCACTCCACTCCACTCCACTCCACTCCATTCCATTAAATCCCATTCCATTCCACTCCATTCCATTCCGCTCCCTTCCACTCCACTCCACTCCATTCCATTCCACTCCATTCGACTCCATTCCTTTCCATTCCTTTCCTTCTACAGTAACTCACTCTGTTACCCAGATTGATGTGCACTGGCAAAATCTCAGCTCACATTTCATTTCACCATTCCATCCCATTCCATTCCACTCCTCTCCATTCAACTCCACTGCACTCCACGCCACTCCACTCTATATGATTCCATTCTATCCACTCCACTCCACTCCACTGCACTCTACTCTATTGCATTCAAATCCATTCCACTCCACTGCACTCCCCTAAAATCCATTCTATTCCATCCCATTCCATTCATCTAGATCCCATTGCATTCCACTCCAGTCCATTTCATTCAATTCCATTCCATTCCCTTCCACTCCATTCCATTCCATTCCATTCCATTCCATTCCATTCCATTCCATTCCATTCCATTGAATTCCATTGAATTCCATTCCATTCCATTCCATTCCATTCCATTGAATTCCATTCCATTCCATTCCATTCCATTCCATTGAATTCCATTCCATTCCATTCCATTGCATTCCATTCCATTCCATCCCATTCGATTCCACTCCATTCCACTAAATTCCACTCCATCCCATTCCATTGCAGTGCATTCCACAACACTCCATTCCAACTCATTCCATTCCACTGCGCTCACTCCATTCCATTCCATTCCATTCCATTCCATTCCGTTCCGTTCCGTTCCATTCCGTTCCGTTCCATTCCGTTCCATTCCATTCCGTTCCATTCCGTTCCGTTCCATTCCATTCCAATCCACTCCATTCCACTCCATTCTATTCTGTTACTTCCCATTCCATTCCACTCTATTCCACTCCAATCCATCCCACTCCACTCCAGTTCACTCCACTCCACTCTACTACACTCCATTCCATTCCACTCCATTCCATTCCACACCATTTTATTCCATTCCTGTCTTTCGACAAGTTCTCACTCTGTTACCCAGGCTAGATTGCAGTGGCACAATCTTAGCTCACATTTTATTTCACCATTCCATTCCAATCCTATCCATTCCGTTCCATTCCATTCCATTCCATTCCATTCCATTCCATTCTATTCCTTTGCACTCCATTCCACTCCACTCCTCTCCACTCCACTCCACTCCTCTCCATCCCATTTCATCCCATTTCATTCTGCCCCATTCCACTCCACTCCACTCCACCCCACACCTTTCTGTTCCTTTCCATCTCATTCCATTCCATTCCATTCCATTCCACTCCACTCCTTTCCATTCCACTCTACTCCACTCCACTCCTTCCACTCCACCCCATTCCTTTCTACTGCCCTACACTCCACTCCTCTCCATTCTATTCCATCCCATTCCATTCCACTCCTTTCTACCCAACCTACTACACTCCACTCCACTCTACTCCACTCCACACCACTTCACTTAAATCCATTCCATTCCATTCCATTCCACTCCATTCAATTCAATTCCTTTCTTTTGACAGTACCAAAATTTCTTTCTTTCCTTTCTTCCCACCATATCAGCACTCCATTCCATTCAATTCTCTTCCAATCCATTCCTCTCCACTACACTCCAGTCCATTCCACTCCACTCCACTACACTCCATTCCACTCTTTTCCACTCCATTCCACTCCACTTCGCTCCACTGCACTCCTCTCCATTCCATTCCATCCCAATTCATTCCACTCCATTCTGCTCTAATCCACTCCACTCCACTCCATTCCATAACAATCCATACCAATCCATTCCACTGAATTCCAATCCACTCCACTCCAATACTCCCCACTCCATTCCATTCCGTTCCATTCCATTCCATTCCTTTCCATTCCATTCCATTCAATTCCATCCATTCTCTCCATTCCATTCCTTTCTTTTGACAGGATCTCACACTGTCACTCAGGTTGGAGTGCAGGGGCACAATCTCAAATTGTATTTCATTTCACCATTCCATTTCATTTCATTCCATTCCATTCCGTTCCATTCCGTTCATTTCCGTTCCATTCCTTTCCGTTCTGTTCCATTCCATTCCATTACGTTCCGTTCCATTCCATTCCATTCCAGTTCACTCCACTGCAATCCATTCCATTCTAGTCCATTCCCTTCTACTTCATTCCACTGCACTCCACACCACTCCACTCCACTCCATTCCATTGAATCCCAATCCGTTCCACTCCATTCTGCAATACTCCACACCACTCCCCTCCACTCCATAACATTCCATACCATTCCATTCGACTCCATTCCACTCCAGTCCACTCCACCCCACTTCATTTTATTCCATTCTCTTCCGCTACACTCCATTCCATTCCATTCCTTTTTACGACAGGATCTCACTCTGTCACTCCTGTTGGAGTACAGGGGCAGAATCTCAGCTCACATTTCATTTCACCAGTCATTTCCATTCCATTCCATTTCATTCCCTCCCTCTTCATTCAAATCCAGTCCACTCCACTCCACTGCTCTCCAATCCATTCCACTCCACGCCACTCCACGCCAATCTATTCCATTCCATCACATTCCATTCCATTCCATTCCAATCCACTCCTCTCCACTCCACTCCATTCCATTCCTTTCCATCCCAATCCATTTTTCTCCATGCCATTGCACACCACTCCACTCCACTCCCTTCCATTCCAATACACTCCACTCCCCTCCATATCATTCTGTGTTATCTCATTCCACTCCATTCCAGTAAACTCCACTCCACTCGAATCCATTCCATTCCACTCCATTGCACTCCACTCCACACCACTCCACTCCACACCACTCCAGTACAGTCCACTCGACTCCATTCCTCCCCACTCCACTCCATTCCACTACACTACTCTCCACTCCACTCCAATTCACTCCATTCCTTTCCATTCCGTACCATTCCATTCCATTCCTTTCTTTCGACAGGATCTCACTCTGTCTCCCATGCTGGAGTGCAGTCATACAATGCCAACTCACATTTCATTTCACCATTCCATTCCATTCCATTCCATTCCATTCCATTCCATTCCATTCCATTCCATTCCATTCCATTCCATTGCATTCCACTCCTCTCCAATCCATTCCACTGCACTCACTCCATCCCATTCCATCCCATTCCATTCCACTCCACACCACTCCACTCCACTACTCTAAATCCATTTCATTCCATTACATCCCATCCCATTCCATCCCATTCCATTCCACTCCATTCCACTTCACTCCACTCCATTTTACTTCACTCCACTCCACTCCTCTCTGTTAAATTTCATCCCATTCTATTCCACTGTATTACACAACACTCCACTCCACTCCACTCTACTCCACTTCATTCCATTCCATTCCATTCCACTCCACTCCAATCCTCTCCACTCCATTCCACTCCATTCTATTCCCTTCCATTCCTTTCCACTCCTATCCACTGCACTCCTCACAAGTTCTCTTCAATCCTCTCCTTTCCACTCCACTGCACTCCATTGCACTCCATTCCATCCATTCCACTCCACTCCGCTCCACTCCACTCCACTTCTAACCATTTTATTCCATTCCATTGCATTCCATTCCTTTCTATTCCATTTCTTTCTTTTGACAGGATCTCACTCTTTCACTCAGGCTGGTGAGCAGTGGCACAATCTCAGCTCACATTTCATTTCACCATTCCATTCCATTCCATTGCACTCTATTCCATTCCACTAAGCTACACTCTACTCCACTCCATTTCATTCCATCAAATTCCGTTCTCCTCCAATCCACTCCACTCCTCTCCACTCCATTCCACTCCAATCCAGTTCATTCCATACAATCCCATTCCATTCCACTCCACTCCACTCTGCTCAAATCCACTCCACTCCACACCACTGCATTCCATTCCATTCCATATCATTCCATTTGATTCCATTTGACTCCCTCAACTCCACTGCATTCCGTTACATTCTACTGCACTTAACTCCACTCCACTCCCCTGCAATCCACTCAACTCCAATCCACTGCACTCTATTCTATTCCATGCCATTCTATTCCATTCTGTTCCATTCCATTCCACATTACTCTACTGAACTCCACTCCATTCTTTTACGTTCCATTCCACTCAATCCCATTCTATTTCACTAAATTCCACTCCATTCCAATCCTCTCCACTCAGTACCATTCCATCCCATTCCATTCCACTCAACTCCACTCCACTCTACTCCTCTCCAGTCCACTCCACTCCTCTGTACTCCACTCCACTCCACTCCATTCCTTTCCATTCCATCCCACTCCATTCCATTCCATTTCCTTCTTTCCACAGGTTCTCACTCTGTCTCCCAGGCTGGAGTGCAGTGGCACAATCTCAGCTTATAATTCATTCCACCATTCCATTTCATTCCATTCTATTCCATTCCATTCCACTTAATTCCACTGCACTCCACTCCATGCCATTCCATCCCGTTCGATTCCACTCCATTCCTCTCCACTTCACTCAATCCATTCCACTCCATTCTATTCCATACCATTCCAATCCTTTCTACTCCAAGAAAATCCACTTCACTCCACTCCACTCCATCCCATTCCATCCCATTGCACTACACTAAATTCCACTGCACTCAATTCCACTCCATTCCATTCATTCCCATTCCACTCCACTCCACTCCACTCCATTCCATTCCATTCCGCTCAACTCCATGCCACTCCACTCCATGCCTTTCTACTCCATTCAACTACACTGCACTCCACTCCACTCAGTTTCATGGCATTCCATTCCAATCCGTTCCACTGCATTCCATTCCATTCCTTTCCCTTCCATTCCACTCCACTCCATTCCATTCCATTCCATTCCTCTCCATTTCACTCGACTCTACTACTCTCCGTCACTTTATACATCATTCGAATACCACGCTCTCAATTGACATTCCATTCCAACATTTTCTTTCTATTCCATTCCACGCGAATACATTCTGCTCCAATCCACTCCAAACCATTCCATTCCTTCACATTCCAGTCCACTCCACTCCATTCGTTTCCATTGCATTCCACTCAACTCCACTCCATTCGTTTGTACTCAATTCCACCACTATGCACTCTACTCCACTCCATTCCATTCCATTCTATTCCGTTCCTTTCCATTCCATTTCAATCCACTCCATTGCATTGCTTTCCATTCCATACCATTCCATTCCATTCCATTCCATTCCATTCCGTTCTATTCCATTCCACTCACTCCACTCCATTCCATTCATTCCCATTCCACTCCACTCCACTCCATTCCATTCCATTCCGCTCAACTCCATGCCACTCCACTCCATGCCTTTCTACTCCATTCCACTAAACTGCACTCCACTCCACTCAGTTTCATGGCATTCCATTCCAATCCGTTCCACTGCATTCCATTTCATTCCTTTCCCTTCCATTCCACTCCACTCCGCTCCACT
>NW_026652454.1:40661-53161 GCF_009828535.3 Hylobates moloch
TTTATTTATTTATTTATTTATTTATTTATTTATTTTTGAGACAGATTCTCGCTCTCTTGCCCAGGCTGGAGTGCAGCGGCATGATCTTGGCTCACTGCAAGCTCTGCCTCCCGGGTTCATGACCTTCTCCTGCCTCAGCCTCCCAAGTAGCTGGGACTACAGGCGCCCACCACCGCGCCTGACTAACTTTTTGTATTTTGAGTAGAGACGGGGTTTCACTGCGGTAGCCAGGATGGTCTCGATCTCCTGACCCCGTGATCCATCTGTCTCGGCCTCCCAAAGTGCTGGGATGACAGGCGTGAGCCACCGCCCCCGGCCTATTTATCTATTTATTAACTTGGAGTCCAAGTTATGAAACCAGTTAGTTTTTGTGTTTTTTTTTTAGAGACGAGGTTTCACCACGTTGCCAAGGCTTGGATCGAGGGATCCACCTGCCCTTGGCCTCCCAAAAGTGTGGGGATGACAGGCGTGAACCTACCGCGCCCGGCTTCCCCACCTCCCTCCCCCCACCCCCGCTTGTCTTCCCGCCCACAGTTTCTCGGCAGTGTTTGGCTGGTGTGCTTAAATTCATTCTAAGTAGAAATTTAGGACGTCAGCTTCTGGCCTCATGGACTCTGATCTGAGGAGTCCCCTGGTCTGTCTATCACAGGACCATACGCCTCAGGAGGAGAAAAATCGTTTAAAATAAGTAATTTTGTGTTACAGAAATACACGGATATACCAAAAACACAGAAACCAGTCTTTTAGAAATGGCCTTAGTCCCGGTGTCTGTGCCAGTGATTCTTTTCGATTTGGACCTTGAGGGAGAGAATTCCCAGTCGGTCTCATGTCTCTGGACCGAAGTTCCGGATGATCCGATGGGTGGGGACTTAGGCTGCCTCCCCCCAGGGTCCCTGGTCGATTAGTTGTGGGGATCGCCTGGGAGGGCGCGGTGACCCACTGTGCTGTGGGGGGCCTCCATCCTTCCCCCTCCCCCATCCCGCTCCAGGCGATCCCAATTCATTCCGGGCTGACACTCTCATTGGTAGACGTCGGGCATCACCTAGCGGCCACTGTTACTCTGAAAAGGGAGGCCTCACAGAGGAAGGAATCTCAGGCCGCCTGCGCGGCCATTTTATCCATGTCTCTCAAGTCTTTTGACAGAACTGAAAGAGCAACATCTTTTTGAGGATGCCAAAGTGTTGCGGAATAGATCTCCCGGCCTTCGGCCCTATAATTCTCCATCCTTCTAACCTCTGAGGAGATTCTTTCAGCTTGCGTGGACTCTGAAAGCCCAAGATAGGCCCTTCCAATTTGGCACAGTACCCAACCGGTATCGTAGTGGTGTGAAGGTAGATGGCTCACAATATTGATAGCTTGTTTGCAGTGGTAAGAACACAAAGCTAAATAACCTTTCCCCCTTTCACGGAGAAGGCTCATCAAGCCTTCTGCTGCTGCTTTTTGGAGATTAAAAGCCTGAATCTGAGGTGTGATTGCGGATATTTTCCCTTCTGAAATGACGGGAGAGTCCAATTTTGTCATTTCCAGGCTGCCATTGACGTGAGGTTGAGTCAGTCCTCCTTCGTTAGTTTTACTTTTGGTTTTTCTGTTTGGGATTTTAGGTGGACACTTCATTTTTAATTTTTTTCCTATTCTCCTTGGTTGTGGAGCTGTCACTGGTCAAGAGTCATGGATTTCTTCGAGGCAGTGCATTTGGGGGAGATGCCACAGTGGGGCTCGATACCTGAGGTGTTGCCCTTGTTTGTGGACCAGAACTTTGTGTTTTTGCAAGAATTGGGGTTACCTCTCGGCTATGTCCACTCTGCGAGAAGACAGACTGTGCTCCAGTTCGGCCGATTCTGGCAACAGGCTTTTTCGAAGGGGCTCCGGTGGATGGCACGTCAATGACAGAAGGTGTCTGATACTAGTTTAGTTTTGTAAATAGGATCCATCTCCCGGGCTTGGGGTTTCTAATGGCAAAATCCCAACACTTGGAGTTAACGGACTAACAGCTGCTGGCCGTCCTGATAAACTCCGACCAGTTTTTGGTTTATTTTGAACCTGTGTAGACAATATGGAAGTTCCTGTTCCCAGTGGGACAGTATCAGGTGAAATGACAGCTGAATCAATAGAAGACACTGGGGAATCTGTATTCGAGGAGTACTTTGAATTGGAAGATTCTCAATTCAATCTGTTTAATTCAATTGTGTCCTGGGGTGTTTCCGTAAGAAGGGTCTCAGGCTGTCTGTGACATAAACTATGACGAGGTACTTGTGTGGTGCAACAGTTGGGCAGACCGTTGCTAAAGTTCTGTAAAGAAGTCAATTTAAATGTTTGGTCAGGATCTGGCTTTTCACCTATTTCACAGAATGATTCAAAGGGATACCGGAGGAAAGGCTTTAAACTAAGGCTCTTTTGGTAACACTCTGACGCTTTGGCAAGCGGATCTGTCTTGCGATATACCTGTCCCAACAATGAGAGAGTAAAGCAAGCCGAATCACCAAACTCAATAACATAGGAGTAACAATACCATCATGGCTTTTCTGTTTATTAAACACTCCACCCGATAAGATTCGTTCCCCTTCTGCAAGCTTGCTGAGATCAACACGACATTTTGCAAGCAGGTATTTGCATTGCGGTGTAGTACGACTGTGTCCTTTCAAGAGTCCTATATGCTTTATAGGCCTTTCCCGAGCGGTAAGAACAGGTCTCCAGTAAAAACAGAGTGTACTTCTGCATAAAGGCGTTCTGCGAGGAAAACCGCACCTCGGTAAGCATAGTGGTTTACTGTTTGCCATATAGCTGCCTGGACGGGTCCCTGCAGCACCGTCATCCTTGAGGCTCAGGCCCACTTCCTTTCTGCCGTGACTGAGGCACACCCCCCCCACCCCTGTAGCGGCTCCTGGGCCTGCCAGCCCCGGCTCATTTCAAGTCACCAGCGACAGTTACCAGGAGATGGGGGAGGCCGAGCCAGAATGACTTCTTTATCCTGCCGACTCTGGAGAGCCCGGCCCCTTGTGACCCATTGCAAATCGAGAGTCACCTGACATTTGGAAACACGGGGTTTCCATGTTTCCGCTCAAAAGTTCGGTGAAGGGATGTGGCATGTAGGACGAAGGACTCTCTTCCTTCTGATTCGGTCTGCACAGTGGGGCCTAGGGCTGGAGCTCTCTCTGTGCGGACGGCTGACTCCCTCTACCTTGGGTTCCGTCGGGCCCCACCCTGGAACACGGGCCTTGGCAGATTCTGGCCCTTCCTGGCCCTTAAGTCGCTGTCGGAAACCCCATCTCCGGCTCGGATGCCCCGAATGGCTGTGGCTGGCACCTCTCTGGAAACATCGGAAATCTCTCCTCTACGCGTGGCCACCTAAAACCCCAGGAGCTCGGGACACACGTGCTTTGGGAAGAGAATGCTGAGAGTCTCTTGCCGACTCTCTCTTGACTTGAGTCCTTCATGGGTGTGTGGTTAAGACGTAGTGAGACCAGATGTATTAACTCGGGCCGGGTGCTGGTGGCTCACGCCTGTAACCCCAACACTTTGGGAGGCCGAGGCCGTAGGATCCCTTGAGGAATCGCCTAACCCTGGGGAGGTTGAGGCTGCAGCCAGTGAGCCATAATGGTGTCACTGCACTCCAGTCTGGGCGAAAGACAATGAGGCCCTGTCACAGGCAGGCAGGCAGGCAGGCAGGCAGGCAGACAGACAGACAACAGCTGTATTATATTCTTCTCAGGGTAGGAAGCAAAAATAACAGAATACAGCACTGAATTTTTTTTTGGGTGGGGGATGGAGTTTCACTCTTGGTGCCCAAGCCAGAGTGCAATGGCACCATCTTGGCTCGCCGCAACCTCCACCTCCCGTGTTCAAGCGATTCTCCTGCCTCAGCCTCCTGAGTAGCTGGGATTACAGGCATGGACCACCACAGCCGGCTGATTTTGTATTGTTAATAGAGATGGCATTTCTCCATGTGGGTCAGGCTGGTCTCAAACTGGCGACCACAGTTGATCCGCCTGCCTCGGCCTCCCAAAGTGCTGGGATGACAGGGGTGAGCCATCGTGCCCGGCCGGCTACATTTTTTTTTTTTTTTTTTTTAGTTTTCAATTTTAATCCATGTATTTATTGACATATATTTATTTATTTATTTATTTATTTATTTATTTATTTATTTTCGAGACAGATTCTCGCTCTGTGGCCCAGGCTGGAGTGCAGCGGCACGATCTCGGCTCACTGCAAGCTCTGCCTCCCGGGTTCACGACCTTCTCCTGCCTCAGCCTCCCAAGTAGCTGGGACTACAGGCGCCCGCCACCGCGCCTGACCAACTTTTTGTATTTTGAGTAGAGACGGGGTTTCACTGCGGTAGCCAGGATGGTCTCGACCTCCTGACCCCGTGATCCGTCCGTCTCGGCCTCCCAAAGTGCTGGGATGACAGGCGTGAGCCACCGCCCCCGGCCTATTTATCTATTTATTAACTTGGAGTCCAAGTTATGAAACCAGTTAGTTTTTGTGTTTTTTTTTTAGAGACGAGGTTTCACCACGTTGCCAAGGCTTGGATCGAGGGATCCACCTGCCCTTGGCCTCCCAAAAGTGTGGGGATGACAGGCGTGAACCTACCGCGCCCGGCTTCCCCACCTCCCTCCCCCCACCCCCGCTTGTCTTCCCGCCCACAGTTTCAGGGCAGAGTGTTTGGCTGGTGTGCTTAAATTCATTCTAAGTAGAAATTTAGGACGTCAGCTTCTGGCCTCATGGACTCTGAGCTGAGGAGTCCCCTGGTCTGTCTATCACAGGACCGTACACGTCAGGAGGAGAAAAATCGTTTAAAATAAGTAATTTTGTGTTACAGAAATACACGGATATACCAAAAACACAGAAACCAGTCTTTTAGAAATGGCCTTAGTCCCGGTGTCTGTGATTCTTTTCGATTTGGACCTTGAGGGAGAGAATTCCCAGTCGGTCTCATGTCTCTGGACCGAAGTTCCGGATGATCCGATGGGTGGGGACTTAGGCTGCCTCCCCCCAGGGTCCCTGGTCGATTAGTTGTGGGGATCGCCTGGGAGGGCGCGGTGACCCACTGTGCTGTGGGGGGCCTCCATCCTTCCCCCTCCCCCATCCACCTCCAGGCGATCCCAATTCATTCCGGGCTGACCGTCTCATTGGCAGACGTCGGGCATCCCCTAGCGGCCACTGTTACTCTGAAAAGGGAGGCCTCACAGAGGAAGGAATCTCAGGCCGCCTGCGCACAGCCTGGGGCAACTGTGTCTTCTCCGCCGCCCCCGCCCTCATCTCCAACTTCCTCCCTCCCTTGTTGCCAAGGAAAGAGCCACTTTGACGACTGGGTCTGATTGACGTTTGGTCAGGCAAAAACAAACAAACAAATAAATAAAATAACACAAAACTAAATAAATAAAATAAGTCAACACCATACAATACAGTACAGTACAGTACAGTACAGTTCAGTACAATACAATACAATACAATACAATACAATACAATAAAATACAATACAATACAATACAATACAATACAATGCAATGCAATAGAATAGGCCGGGCACGGCGGCTCATGCCTGTAATCCCACCACTTTGGGAGACAGAGCTGGGCGCGTCACCTGAGTTCGGGAGTTGGAGACAAGCCTGAAAAACATGGAGAAATCCCGTCTCAATTGAAAATACAAAATTAGCCCGGCATGGTGCCACATGCCTGTAATCCCAGCTGCTAGGAAGGCTGAGGCAGGAGAATTGCTTGAACCCGGGAGGCGGAGGTTGCGGTGAGCCGAGACCACGCCATTGCACTCCGGTCTGAGCAACAACAGTGAAACTCCGTCTCCAAAAAATAAAATAAAATAAATAAACACATAGTTAAAACTCCATAACGAAAATAAAAATAAAAATAATAAAATAAAATAAAATAAAATAAATAAAATAAAATAAAATAAAATAAAATAAAATAAATAGGCCCTGCGCTGTGGCTCAAGCCTGTCATCCCAGCACTTTGGGAGGCCGAGGCCGGTGGAGCACGAGGCGGTCAGACCAGCAGGGCCAGTATGGTGAAAGCTGGTCTCTACTCAAAACACACAAAATTAGCCGGGCGCGGTGCTGTACATCTGTAATACCAGCTACTCGGGAGGCCGAGCTGAGGCAGGAGAATCGCTTGAACCTGGAAGGCAGAGGTTGCAGTGAGCCGAGATCATGCCACTGCACCCCAGCCTGGCCAACAGAGCGAGACTCCGTCTCAAAAAAATAAAAATAAAAATAAAATGAAACAAAATAATTAAAAAGTTAGTTTCCGGGAAAAGAGGAAACAAAGAAAACGACCCCACAGTGACATACACATACGCCTCTCGCCTTTCGAAGCATCAAACACGTTACGAATGATGCGTACTTTTTTTGGTAACTTAATCTTATTTTATTATCATGATTTATTTTTTGAGACGGAGTCTCGGAGGACCGCCCTCCCTCCGTCCCACTCCCTGGTGGCCCAGACAACTTCAGAGACAGACCCTGGCTGGGCCAGATGGTTCTTCTCTTTGATCCTTTGTTTCCTTGTCTTTCTTCGTGTCTTTAACCCGCGTGGACTCTTCTGTTTTACAGACGGCAGCTCCACTTTAGGCCTTGTTAGTGGGGACTTTCCTGATTCTCCCCAGATGTAGTGAAAGCAGGTAGATTTGCCTTGCCTTTTCTTCTTTCTTTCTTTCTTTCTTTCTTTCTTTCTTTCTTTCTTCTTTCTTTCTCTCTCTCTTTCTTTCTTTCTCTCTCTCTTTCTTTCTTTCTTCTTTCTTTCTTTCTTCTTTCTTTCTCTCTCTCTTTCTTTCTTTCTTTGTTTCATTTTTTCCTTTTTTTTTGGAGATGGAGTTTCACTCTCGTTGCCCAGGCTGGAGTGCAATGGCGCGATCTCGGCTCACCGCAACCTCCGCCTCCCAGGTTCAAGCAATTCTCCTACCTCAGCCTCCCGAGTAGCTGGGATTACAGTCCTGCACCACCACGCCAGGCTAATTTTGTAGTTTTAGTAGTCCTCCCACCTCGGCCTCCCAAAGTGCTGGGATTACAGGTGTGAGCCACCGTGCCTGGCCTCTGTCTTTCTTTTTCTTTCTTTCTTTTCCTTTCTTTCTTTTCTTTCTTTTCTTTCTTTCTTTCTTATCTTCTTTTTCTTTCTTTTTTTTTTTTTTGAGACAGATTTTCACTCCTATTGCCCAGGCTAGAGATCTCGGCTTACCGCAACCTCTGCCTCCCAGGTTCAAGCGACTCTCCTGCCTCCCTAGTAGCTGGGATTACAGGCATGTCCCACCATGCCCGGCTAATTTTGTATTCTTTGTGGAGATGGTGTTTCTTCACGTTGGTCAGGCTGGTCTCAAACTCCCAACCTCAAGTGATCCGCCTGCCTTGGCCTCCCAAAGTGCTGGGATTACCGGCGTGAGCCACCGTATGCGTAGCCTCTTTCTTTCTTTCTTTCTTTCTTTCTTTCTTTCTTTCTTTCTTTTTTCTTTCTTTCTTTCACTCTTTCTCTCTGTTTCTTTTTTCTTTCTTTCTTTCTTTCTTTCTTTCTTTCTTTCTTTCTTTCTTTCTTTTCTTTCTTTCATTTCTTCTTCTCTTTCGTCTTTTTGAGACAGTTTCACTCTTGTTTCCCCGGCTGGACTGCAATGGCGCGATCTTGTCTCACCGCCCCGTCTACCTCCCGGGTTCCAGCGATTTTCCTGCCTCAGCCTCCTGAGTAGGTGGGATTAAAGGGATGCAGCCCCGACGCCGGGCTGAATTTTTGTATTTTTAGTAGAGACGGGGTTTCACCAGGTCGGTCAGGCTGGTCTCCAACTCCCGACCTCAGGTGATGCGCCCACCTCGGCCTCTCAAAATGCTGGGATGACGGGCGTGAGCCACCACGCTGGCCTATTTACTTATCGTAGGGGAGTTTTTATTTTTTTCGTTTCTATGTATGTACGTACGTTTACAGACGTAGATGTTTTTACACTTTTATACATAAACGTAAGTGCTTGTATTTATGCATCTATATGTATATACAGATACTTACATTTATGTATAAGTAAACATATTTGTATATACTAAATACGTACACCTATTATACGCAAATACAGATGCTCATATATAAATAGGTAAATATTGATATATAAGCAGTTATATATAAATATGTACGTTTGTGTATAAAAATGTTATATTCATAGGTATAAACAGATAAATGTGTTTGTGACTATTTGTCTCCATTTTATTTCTTTCTCTCTGTCTTTCTCTCCTTTATGCTTTTCTTCCTTCCTTTCTTCCTTTCTCTCCTTCCTTATGTTTTTCTTCCTTCCTTCCTTCCTTTCCCTCTTTTCTGTTCTTTTTTCTTTCTTGCTTCATTTGTCTTTCCTTCCCTGTCTTTGCTTCTGTTTTCTTTCCTCTCTGTTTGTTTTTCCCTTCTTTCCTTCATTTCTTTCCTCATTCTTTCTCTCTTTTTTCATGTTTCTTTCCTTTCCGCCTCTCTTTTTAAAATGGAGTGTTTAGGAAGTTTTGTTTCTTTATCTCCGTTTTTTAAGTGGTCTCTGTGTTCTCCATTTTCTTCCTCCCTCCCCGCTCCCTTCCCTCCCTCCTTTCCTTTCACAGTCTGTCTCTTTTCTCCGTTCCCTCCCTGCCTCCCTTCCTCCTTCCCTCCCTCCCTCCCTCTTCCTCTTCCACTGTCTGCCTTTGTGTGGGTTCTGGGAGAGCCTACGCATTCTGCTTCTCCCAGTGTCCTCAACGACCCGCGACCGAGTCCTTGTTTGTTCTGTCTCTCTCTCTCTCCCTCCCTCCCTCCCTCCGAGATGCATCTCCAAATGCCCAGATGCCGTGAGTTGTCTTCTGACTCTGTCGCGGTCGATGCAGAGACACGCTTTGGGGACCGTCTCTGTGGAGATGGGGGAGAGGGGCTGCGTTTTCGGCCTCGGGAAGAGCTTCTCGACTCACGGTTTCGGTTTCGCGGTCCACGGGCCGCCCTGCCATCCGGATCGCTCTCGCTGACGTTCGCGAAGGTTGTCGGGCTCCATCTGGCGACCGCTTTTATACCGTTCCCTGGGCTTCCGGAGCTGCGGTGGCAGCTGCCGAAGGAGGGGACCGTCCCCGCTGTGAGCTAGGCAGAGCTCCGGAAAGCCCGCTGTCGTCAGCCGGGCTGGCCCGGTGGCGCCGGAGCTGTGGCACGTCGCTGGTGAGTCAGAGCTTGGGCGTGCAGGTTTATGTGGGGGAGAGGCTGTCGCTGCGCTTCTGAGCCAGAGCCGGGTGTGGGGCTGCCCGGGCCAGTCGACCAGCGCGCCGCAGCTCCCGAGGCCCGAGCCGCGACCCGCGGGGACCAGCCGCGCATGGCGCGGGAGGCTGGGGACGCCCTTGCCGGGCCCACACGCATCCTAGCCGTCTGAGGCGGCGGCCGAATTTGTTTCCGAGTCCCCGTGGGGAGCCGGGGACCGTCCTGCCCCCGTCCCCCGGGTGCCGGGGAGCGGTCCCTCTGCCGTGATCTTTCCTGGCGAGTCCCCGTGCGGAGTCGGAGAGCGCTCCCTGAGCACGCGTGCGGCCCCGAGAGGTCACACCTGGCCGGGCTTTGGTCCCTCGCGTGGCCCGGTCGTACAAGGGGCCGGCCGAAAATGCTTCCGGGTCTCGCTCTGGAGACGCAAGCCGGCCCCTGCGTGTGGCACGGGTGGCCGGGAGGGCGTCCCTGGCCCGGGGCTGCTCCCGCGTGTGTCCTGGGGTAGACCAGAGGGCCCGGGGTGCTCCGCGTCTGGCTGTGATGGTGGCGTTTTTGAGGACAGTTGTCCGTGTCGTGGGTCTCCTGGGCTGGCGGCGTGGTCTGTGACTGGCCCTCCTGCCCCCGGGGGAGGTATATCTCTCACTCCGAGTCGGCATTTTGGGCCACCGGATTATTGCTGACATGCTGTCCTCTGGCGACCTGTCGCTGGAGAAGTTGAGCCTCTGGATGCGTGCGGGACTCTGGCTTACGGGTGACCCGGCTAGCCGGCCCTGCTCCTGCTTGAGCCGTCTGCTGGGGCCCGTGAGCCTGCTGCTCTCTCATGCGTCCTAGCGTCCCGACTCCCCACGGTGCCGGCCCGGGTCCGGGTCTCTGACCCACCTGGGGGCTGCGGGGAAGGCGGCGAGGGCTACCCTGCCCCCGTGCGCTCTCCGCTGTGGGCACCCGGGGCGGCCGTGACAACCCCACCCCGTTGGCTCCGTGCTGTGCATATCAGGCGTTCTCGTCTCCGCTGGGTTGTCCGCCGCTCCTCCCTCCAGAGCGGGGAATGGCAGGGCTGATCGGTTCACTGGCTGGCTGGCCGAACCCCGCTCCGGGGGGGCTCTTCGTGATCGATGTGGTGGTATCATTCTCTCCCGGGCCGGGTCTGAGCTGCGACAGGCGAGGGGCGGACATTCGTGGGGAATGGGACCGTTCTTCTCACACAGCCTGCGGGGGCCCCTCGTCTCTCTCCTCCCCGCCTGTGGGTGGTGCGCTGGGGAAGGCGTGGGGCGTGGAACCCGGCCTGAGTTCGCTGTTCCGTCCCTGCCATCCACCTCGCGGGGTGGGTCGGCGGGGTCCTCTGATGCGGCGGGCACCCGTCGCTCTCGCCTCCTGTGGTTGTCGACTGTCGGGCAGCACCCCTCCGCGGTGGTGGGGTGCTGTCCCGCCGGCCCATCGTGCTGCCCTCTCAGGGGTTGCGCAAGCGTTGGCTCCGCCTGGGCCTTTGCGGTGCTCCTGGAGTGCTCCGGGTTGTCCCTCAGGTGCCCGAGGCCGAGCGGTGGTGTGTCGTTCCCACCCCCTGCGCCTCCTCCTCCGGTCGCCGCCGCGGTGTCCGCGCGTGGGTCCTGAGGGAGCTCGTTGGTGTCGGGGGGGGTCAAGGCGGTTGAGTGAGACGCACCCCTCAAGCGTGGGGAAGGGTGCCGCATGGTCCGGCGAGCGCACGTCCCCCTGCTTCCCCCATGGTGGCTGCGCGTGGGGGCCGTGTGAGCGATCGCGATGGGCTCTCAGGCCGGTGTCGCGTGCGCCGGCCGGCCGCCCAGGGGCTACCGTCCTGCCTCTGACCGGCCTCGTGTGGGTTTACTTCGGAGGTGCTTTGCCTCGGAAGGAAGGAGGCCGGTGGACGGGGTGGGTTCCTCGGGGGATTGTGCGCATGCCCACCCGCCGGGTCCCCCGCCCTGACCATGAAGGCTCGAGGTTGCCGCACGCAGGTTTTTTCCTCTTACCGCAGGCCACTCCCTCCCATCCCCGGGCGTCCCCGAGAGCCTCTGCGGGCCCGACGAAGGGCGACTGGTGGGTGGGGAGTGTGACCCACCCTCGGTGAGAAAAAGCCTTCTCTAGCGATCCGAGAGGAGTGCCTTGGGGTACCGGATACCCCGGGCCGCCGCTTCTCTCTGTACGTGATGGTAGCGCTTGCCGTAGCGACTCGCTTGCAGCGGACCCTCCTCTGCTTCCCCCTCGATGGGGTGAGGGGGGGAGAGCGAGGGTTCCGCCGGCCCCCGACCGCGGTGGTGGGGGCCGAGCGTGGCTTGTCGCCTACTGTGGCCCACGCCTACCCCTTCCGTGTAGGGGGAGGATCCCGCCGGGCCGGGCCCGGCGTCCTAGCAGTACGGAGGCTGCCACGAGCGGTGGGTGTGCGCGGCGTTCTGTCCGGCGCGTGACCCCTCTCTGCTGTCGAGCCTGCTCTCCGCCCGCGCTCCCGTGCCGAGTCACGACCGGTGCCAGTGACTGCGTTTGCGTGGCAAGGGTTTTGGGCTGCCTGGCCCCGGGAAAGCGTCCCATGGTGGGGGCGCGCCGGTCTCCCGGAGCGGGACCGGGTCGGAGGATGGACGAGAATCACGGGCGATGCAGCCCTGGCGTCGGGTTTGTGGCTGTGGTCACTTCTTCGGGGGGGGGGCCCGGTGTCGGGCACCCCGGGTCTCGTGAGGAGGCGGGTCTCCGTGGGTGCCGAAGGCCATCCGGCTTCCCAGGCGGTGTGCCGTGGGACCGCCCTCATGTCTGTGGCGGTGGTATCCCGTGGCCGTGTTTTCCTGGTGGCCCGGCCATGCCTGAGGTTTCTCCCCGAGCCGCCCCTCCGCGGGCTCCCAGGGGCCCTCGCCCTCGCACTCCCTGGCCCTCGCCTCTCCGTGTGCCCCCTTCCCCGCCCGCCACCTGCTGAATCCCCTCTCCCCGAGCGGCTCCACCAGCTTTACATCGGTGGCGGCCCCGCCTGGGACCGAACCCAGCACCGCCTCGTGGGGCGCCGCCGCCCACCAGTGGTTGGCCCGGTGTCCACGTCCCCCGGCGCTCGCTCGCTTTCGGGACCGGGTTGGTGGCGCCCTGGCTTGGGCCCGGTGGGCGCCCGGAGGGTTTTGGGGGTCGGCCTGCGGCGCGTGCGGTGGGAGAAGGGCATTCTGGGGGGCTGGCAGCGACTGTGGCGGCGGTGCGGGGAGTCGCGGGGATCGCCGAAGGCCGGTCGTCTGCTCCGGGTGCCGCGCGTGGGGGGCCGCCTCCGTGCATGCGTCCTGGCCGCGGTCGGCTGTGCTCGACGGGTTCTCGCGGTGTCCCCTTCCTCGCCGACCGCCTTTCTC